>NC_138775.1:23196560-23294060 GCF_965119305.1 Pelophylax lessonae | reverse complement strand
AATGCAGAGTGCCACAGCATTGCCCCCAATAAAATGCAGAGTGCCACAGCATTGCCCCCAATAAAATGCAGAGTGCCACAGCAATGCCCCCAATAAAATGCAGAGTGCCACAGCAATGCCCCCAATAAAATGCAGAGTGCCACAGCAATGCCCCCAATAAAATGCAGAGTGCCACAGCAATGCCCCCAATAAAATGCAGAGTGCCACAGCAATGCCCCCAATAAAATGCAGAGTGCCACAGCAATGCCCCCAATAAAATGCAGAGTGCCACAGCAATGCCCCCAATAAAATGCAGAGTGCCACAGCAATGCCCCCAATAAAATGCAGAGTGCCACAGCAATGCCCCCAATAAAATGCAGAGTGCCACAGCAATGCCCCCAATAAAATGCAGAGTGCCACAGCAATGCCCCCAATAAAATGCAGAGTGCCACAGCAATGCCCCCAATAAAATGCAGAGTGCCACAGCAATGCCCCCAATAAACTGCAGAGTGCCACAGCAATGCCCCCCCGCGACCCCGTGCACTTACCTCACGGACGGTCACGGCACTCTGTCTTCAGTCCCCGGCTTCCAGCTTCCCGCGTCTCCATCCTCCCGAGTCCCGGCGCCTCCTCCTCGGCCAATGGCATGAAGTTGGCCTTTCGGCCAATCAGGAAGCGGGAGGACCCGCTCCCTGATTGGCCAGGAGGAGGATCCGTATGACAATAGCGAATTTTCATTCGCTATTGTCACACGATGGGCGTGCTCTCGGGGTGCACGCTCTGCTCCCTGGCCGCTCCGTCTGCGGCTGCGCCGTCTAACTAGGTGCTTGCGCGGGACGTAATTTCCACTGCGCGACCGCGCACGCGCGCACCTTAAAGGGAACACTGCCCCTAAGTGACAATGTCCAAATTGGGCCCAAAGTGTCAATATTTGGTGTGGCCGCCATTATTTTCCAGCACTGCCTTAACCCTCTTGGGCATGGAGTTCACCAGAGCTTCACAGGTTGTCACTGGAGTCCTCTTCCCCTCCTCCATGATGACATCACGGATCTGGTGGATGTTAGAGACCTTGCGCTCCGCCACCCTCCGTTTGAGGATTCCCCACAGATGCTCAATAGGGTTTAGGTCTGGAGACATGCTTGGCCAGTCCATCACCTTTACCCTCAGCTTCTTTAGCAAGGCAGTGGTCGTCTTGGAGGTGTGTTTGGGGTCGTTATCACATTGGAATACTGCCCTGCGGCCCAGTCTCTGAAGGGAGGGGATCATGCTCTGCTTCAGTATGTCACAGTACATGTTGGCATTCATGGTTCCCTCAATGAACTGTAGCTCCCCAGTGCCGGCAGCACTCATGCAGCCCCAGACCATGACCCTTCCACCACCATGCTTGACTGTAGGCAAGACACACTTGTCTTTGTACTCCTCACCTGGTTTCCTCCACACACGCTTGACACCATCTGAACCAAATAAGTTTATCTTGGTCTCATCAGACCACAGGACATGGTTCCAGTAATCCATGCAGACCCATTTGATGCAGTGTGCGGCGTATGGTCTGAGCACTGACAGGCTGACCCCCCACCCCTTCAACCTCTGCAGCAATGCTGGCAGCACTGATACGTCTATTTTCCAAAGACAACATCTGAATATGACGCTGAGCACGTGCACTCAACTTCTTTGGTCAACCATGGCAAGGCCTGTTGTGAGTGGAACCTGTCCTGTTAAACCACTGTATGGTCTTGGCCACCGTGCTGCAGCTCAGTTTTGGGGTCTTGGCAATCTTCTTATAGCTTAGACCATCTTTATGTAAAGCAACAATTTATTTTAGATTTTAGATGTACGTGATATTGTGCATGCGGTCTCGGCCGGCCTCCTGCGATCATCACGGGAACTGACAGAAGAGCCGCCTGCTTATGTAAAGAAAGCAAGCGAGTCTTCTGTCACAGGCAGAGAGAAATCAGGAGTTTCAGCTAAGCTGACACCACGATCTCTCTGTGCCTGTCACGGAGCCCTTCCCCCCCTAAGTGATTAAGCACAGTTAGGCATACATTAACCCCTTTGATCACCCCCAGTGTTAACCCCCTTCCCTGCCAGTGTAATTTATACAGTAACAGTGCATATTATTTAGCACTGATTACTGTATTAATGTCACAGGTCCCCAAAAAGTGTTAAAAATGTCAGTTAGGGGTCCGACCAATCCCGCTAAAAATCGCTGATCGCCGCCATTACTAATAACAACAAAAAAATAAATAAATAAAAAGTCCAAAAATCTATCCTGTACTTTGTAAATGCTATAACTTTTGCGCAAACTAATTAAAATATGCTTTTTGGAATTTTTTTTTTTTTTTTTTACCAAAAATATGTAGCAGATTACAAAATTGGCCTAAACTGATAAAAAAAATTGTGATTTTTTAAATTTTTTTTTTATTGGGAATGTTTTATAGCGGAAAGTAAAAAATATTGTTTTTTTTTTTTTTAAATTGTCGCTCTTTTTTTTATTTATAGCGCAAAATATAAAAACTGCAGAGGTGATCAACTACCATCAAAAGAAAGCTTTATTTGTGGAGAAAAAAAGGACATCAATCGTATTTGGGTACAGCGTCGCACGGCCGCACAATTTTTTTTGTTAAAGTAAAGCAGTGTCGAAACCCAAAAAATGGTCACTAACCACTTAAGCCCCGGAGGATTTGGCTGCTCAAAGACCAGGCCCTATTTTGCGATTCGGCGCTGCGTGAATTTAACGGACAATTGCGCGGTCGTGCGACGCTGTACCCAAACAAAATTGACGTCCTTTGTTTCCCACAAACAGAGCTTTCTTTTGGTGGTATTTGATCACCTGTGCGATTTTTATTTTTTGCGCTATAAACAAAAAAAGAGCGACAATTTTGAAAAAATAACAATATTTGTCACATTTTTTTAAATGAATTTCTCAAAAAAAATGTAAAAATCTAAATTTTTTAACATTTTAGGCCAATTTGTATTCCGCTACATATTTTTGGTAAAAAAAAAATCGCAATAAGCGTATTTTGATTGGTTTGCGCAAAAGTTATTGCGTTTACTAACTACGGGAAAGATTTTTGTCATTTTTATTGTTTTTTTTTTTTTCACTAGTAATGGCGGCGATCTGCGATTTTTTTTGCGGGGCTGCGATATTGCGACGGACAGATCGGACCTATGACTGACATTTTTGGGGTTACCAGTGACATTACTACAGTAATCAGTGCTATAAATATGCACTGTTACTGTCAAAATGACACTGGCATGGAAGGGGTTAACTTTATTGGTGATCAAGGGGTTAAGTGTGTCCCTAGCGGCGTGATTCTAACTGTAGGGGGGGGCTTGGCTTGTGATGCAATCACAGAGACATACGATCCTACATAGCAGGATCGTATAGCCTCTGTGCTTACATCAGGGAGAATGACAGACGGCTGTGTTTACATCAGCCGTCTGTCTTTCTCCATCTGCAGCGGGAGATCGTGAGTGACTGGCGGACATCGGAGCCCCCGATCACTCGCGCGGGGATCTCAGTGAACGAGCGGGGGTGGGAGCGCGCCTCTGGCGGCGCGCGCGCTCGCCCCCCACAGGCGGCTGAGCAAGTGACGTACCCCTACGTCACTTTGCCCAACAGCGGCTCCCTGCCGTACTATATCTGCGGTGGGCGGTCGTTATGTGGTTAAGGGGTAAAACCTTCTGGAGCTTAAGTGGTTAATTTATATGAAAGTGAGTAAGATCTAAGAGATAGAGAAGCCAAAAATAAAAAAGGGCAGTCATTAGCAATGATGTAAAATAAGAAATGAATGAAAAACAGCTCAGCAAAATGCTCTGAAAGGCAGGATAACACGGGGTGTGAATGTTATCCGTAGTGTGGGAACTTCCCTGCAAGCTGCCAAGACGTTGCAGTTTGTTTGATGTATATTGAATCATAATTAGCAAAGTCGTGAACGCAGTTCCCCAGACAGAACTGTTGAAAGAACCGGTCTAATTTATAGCATTCACACTAATCCATTCTGTTTTTTCTAAGTGGGAATTCCTTTATTACTCCTAATGGGGTTAGGCTTTTAAGCAGAAGGGTTTCAGACCACAGCCAATCAAATTGCAGCTGTTATGTCTCTAAAGAATGTTTGAAAATGAAAGCTGGCACCTGAGTGATTGGATCTACTCTGTGTCAACCGTCCTTCACCTGCAGGGGTTGTGTATACAGGTGATGCTGTCAAATTCTGGCTTTTATGTTCGTGTTCACAGATAAAATTCTACATTTGCTTTTCCTGCAGTGCAAATTAGGGATCGACTGATTATGGGCAAAGCCGATATATCGAGGGTCAATCTGCACTTTCCCCGATATATCGGAATCGGCTCCTGAGGTTACCGATATTGCCGATATTTCGGAAAGTGCTGTACCGGAGTGATTCCTGCAGCTTATCGGCATCAAACCGGTATCGGCGTCCATAGCTGACGGTCGGCTGTCTTGTAATGACAACGGATGCAGCTGTCATTACAAGGAGCGGGAGGGGACGTCCCCCTCTCCCTCCCGCCTCCTTCCGCAGCTCACCCGGGTCTCCCGTCCCACTGGGAGACCTGGGCATCCTACCTGCACGGCCGCCGAAGACCCAATCAAAGCTGCATTCGGCTCTGATCGGGTTTAAGTGGCCCAAAAGAGGTGCCGGTACTCTATTATAGCCTATAAATTTTGTCGCCCCCCCCCCCCACCCCACAGAGCACCCCCCCTCCTCTGGCCTGGGCTTGGACTCCGGAGCAGGGGGACTCCCTGGTGGTGACTGGTCTGGCTCTGGAGTGGGAAATATTCTTGGGGGGGGGCGGCAATTGAGGGTGCAGATGTCCAAAATGAGCGTACTGGTACGCTAAGGAGCACGGAGAGGTGGCGGTATGCTCAAGAGCCATATTTGGAAGTGGCGGTACTGAGTACCAGTGCATACCGGCCCACTTAAAGCACTGCGGGTATCCATGTCACAACATCACTTCCGGGTATTCGGCGCCAGATTAAAAAAAATGACAGCATTCAAAACAGCCAAACTTGGCGTTTTGAATGCTTTTAAGTGCAGAGGAGGGGTTTGGGGTCTTTTAGACCCCCAGATCCCTCCACAAGAGTGCAGGACTCCCCCTCAGCATGGATGGTGTAAACTGTGTCTGAGCAGAGGCCGGTTCCATGCCCCACTGGAGACTCTCCTCCTCCTGCCAGCCACGAGTTCGGCCAGTGAGTAGAGAGTTCCTGGAGTGGAGCTTCAGCCTGGAATGGGGGTCAGGAGGAGGCCAGGAAGAGGGAGAATTGGAGGGGGGCAGAGTCGCTGGACCATGGGCCTCTGGTTTGTACTTGCCCCCTGGGCCGAAAATTGCCAGTCAGCCCCTGATGATATGGTCCCCTAAACAAACAACTGTAGCACCCTCCTAGATAGGTGCTAGATTAAAAGTATCATTATGCTCCATCTGCTTATCAGAGGAGCCTGATCTGTTAGTTTTGCCTGTTGCATGTTCCCATGTGTGATTCACTGGGTTTGAGGGAGTGTCCCCACTGTATCCAATAGGGGAGCCTGTTGGACAGTGGAGGAAACCCAGCCAGTGACACGTAGGCTTTTGTGAGGGTCCCAGTGGGAGGGCACAACTGCAGTGCATCCTGGGATTGCTCATGAAAGCCAAGGGGACATGTGACAGGGCGTCTTTGGTGGGAAGCAGAGTCCCAGGAGGAGGGTGACGGCTGTCTCTCCTCCCGCTGCCTGAGGAAGGTGGTCAGAGGCCGTCGGCCTAATGAGCCAGGTGTGGAGCTGAGCCTGAAGGATCCTGTAAAGCTGACGGTGGAGCTGCTGGCAGAGTCACCTGGGAAAAACAATGTCCCTGAGTACCAGGGGGCTTGCCAAGGGGTCTGCCCAGGAAGGGGGACCATTCCAGTGAAGTTGGGATGGAAGGTCAGCTCACACGGTGTGTCAGAGTAAAGGGGGTTCCAAGTAGAACCTTGAAGAGTAAGGGTAAAGGGGGTGCCAAGCGGGGTCCTGAAGAGTAATTCACTATACAGTTCGCTTATCAACTACTTCAGTACAGTGGCAAGGTGAAGCAGCGTCCTTGCTGCACTAAGCATAGTCAAAAGCAGGGCTTTTTTTCTCACAAAATAGGTCTAGGAACCCCTTTCTAAGTCACCCGTTTTCTTGGACCCTACCCACCTCCAAGCACAATTCCATGGTTCTACCCCCTACCTACCTCCCAGTACTGCCCTTTTAGAGAATACAGAGCCAAGTATCAATTAGTGGTGTTAAGTAATTATTTGGGAATATGGTAATGATAACAAGAAAAGCAGTAAAATAGATTCCCTGTAGGCAACAACAATATAGCCCATCGCCAGCAACAATAGATTCCTCTAACAACAATGGACCACCCGCAACAAACTTTCCCCCCTAGCAACAATAGACTCCCAGCAGTGACAACAGATCTCCCCGCAGCCAGCAACAATAGATCCCTCCCTTAACAGTAGATCTCTCCCAGCAAGAACTGACCTCCCCAGAAATATAAGACCCACCCCCAGCAACAGTAGGGGCCCCACCAGCAACCATAGACCTCCTCAGCAACAACAGAACCCCCTGCAAAAATAGACTGGCTCCATCTGTAATAGATCCCCCAGTAGCCAGCATTAATAAACCCTGCAGCACATTCCAGCACCCCTTGCCATTACATACAGTCAGTGCTGGAGGTGCCGGAACTGCGTTCCCCCGAGTTCCCGCTGAAAAAAATCCCTGGTAAAAAGTCCTGAAATTGTGCATAGTTCATTTAGTTGGAGTATCCCACTCATCCCTTCTCCTATCCAAGTTCTACAATAAAACAACTAAAACCAAATCCCCTGGACTGTTTTCTGACTGAACCAAGCACTTAGAGCACCTTGAATTACTAAGTTGTTGCTATGGGTAACCCAGGGGAATCCGTATCCAGCAGCTCCTATGGGAGTAGTGCTACACGACTTTGGAAATATATTGTCAAAAACTAGGAATTCTGATAATACATGGCCTACAAAAAGGCAATTACGGCAATACACAGGCAACAAATGGGCAGCCATAACAGTACATGGGTAACAAATAGGCAATGTGGATAACAGTGGCTATAATGGTGAAAATTACTAGAGCCCAGTCTAGGTGTTTTCTCAGCAAGATGTGGATCAGGGGAGGACTGGGCCAGGGGGCAGGGGGGCAATTGCCCCATGGGCTGCTCTGATGCCCCATAAAAAGGCTGCACTGCTTCTGCCAAAGACATGCCTAAAGGATTCCTGGTGAAGAAAAGTAAAAAGTCCCGGCCGCTGACCTACTGAGTGCGGGTTGAAAACAAGGACAGATCGCAGCCCCCTCCAGCATGAATGGTGTGAACTGTGTCTGAGCAGAGGCAGGTTCCATGCCCCACTGGAGACTCTCCTGCCCCAGACAGCCCCAACTGAGCTGACCCAGCTCCCCCCAACCGCCCCCTGCTGGCCAGGTCAGGAAACCAGATCGGTGAGTAGAAGGTACGTGGAGGGGAACTTCAGCCTGGAATGGGGGTCAGTAGGAGGCCTGAGAGTGGGAGGGGGGGCCGAGTTGCTGCACCATGGGACTCTGGTTTGTACTTGCCCTCTGGGCCGAAAGTTTCCAGTCAGCCCCTGATGTGGATTGTCTCTATTGCTAGTATAATTGTATTTCTGAGAAACTTCCTCGCAGGACTTTCCCCGTATGGCCTCTACAGTGCAGATATCTGAAGATTACTTAGGGCTCTTTCACACGGTCCGCCTCCGTAGGCGGATCCGTGCTGCTCAGCGGGGATCGATCCGCCGATCCCCGCTGAGCCGGCGGATGACAGCTCCGTCTCAGCTTGCAGTGCGGAGAGGGAGGTGTCACAGCTCCCGCTGCTCTCTATGGGGGATCGGATGAGAGCGGACCGCCTGTCCACTCTCATCCGATCCGATCCCTGAAAGGATGGAAAAATAGGGTTTCCATCCGTCCAGATTTCACAGACAGGATCGGATACGGATGGCAGTGGAGGTGTCTCCGCTGACATCCGCTGCCCCATAGAGCTGCATGGAGGATCCGATCAGATCCGCCTAAAAAACTGACAGGCGGATCTGATCGGATCGCCCGTGTGAAAGAGCCCTTACACTCATATAATACTTTTTGTATATAATCTGCCCATATATTGGTGCTCCAAATGACAGCTGGAGTCTATCTGCATCATGGTTGTTTTTCTTCCTGCTGTTTATTTCTCATTTAGAACCAGGATTAGTATATTCTAAGCTGAGATTAGTATATATTGCGGAGTTTTTATTTACACACTTGTTCAACGATGCAAACTTGTATTTACAATTAGGTTTTATATTAAATTATTTCTTCTCGTACAGTCATTTAATCTTTATTTTGTAGCATGCTGAGAGCAGGCCTTGGCTTAATGCACCGATGAGAGAGAGAGAAAGAGAGGCAGAGATGTCAAGGTAATTAAATTACAAACAAAATATAAGAAAGATAAAGACTGTAATGAAAGTGTTCCAGTGAATAATTCCTTCTGCTTACAGATCTCGCCATATTAATCAGTCTGAGAGGTGAATGTAATACATTACAGCTTAATACAGGAAGGGAAAAACTTTTGTTTCCACCTATAACTAGCAAGTTTAGGAAACTGGGGAGTATGGGGTAGAATGGAAGGGGGGTGTGGAAGTGACCATAAATTATATAGACAGTATTTTCTTTAAAAAGGAGGCCAGAAAACAATGGCCAACATTCTGCTTTAGTAGAACCCAGTGACGGCCCATCCATTGGGGGCGCAGGGGCGCCGCCCTCCCCCCTATCCATGCGTCCGGCCCCATAATCTACATGCAGGGCACAGGGCCATCTTTAATATTGATTGGACCCCGGGCAAACATTTTCTTGGGCCCTCTCAAATCCACTTGTCAACTTTTTGTGGGCAGTGCAGGCTGAAGGGGTAGCTGCTTTGGGCCCCACAGCAATGACTGGGCCCGGGGCAGCTGCCCCTTTTGCCCTGTGTTAAAGACGGCCCTGGCAGGGCACCGGACGCATGGATTCCAATGGGTTTTTTTTTTTAAGCACGTGATTAGAGCCAAAGGCTCCAATAGAGTTAAAAAA
Source organism: Pelophylax lessonae (assembly GCF_965119305.1). NCBI lineage: Eukaryota > Metazoa > Chordata > Amphibia > Anura > Ranidae > Pelophylax > Pelophylax lessonae. The sequence goes on along the minus strand of NC_138775.1, from coordinate 23,284,992 downwards.
AGGGTGGGCTCAGGGCGCAGAGCACTGTGCCCTGAGCCCTTCCAGTTGTGTGACAATAGCAAATTAATATTTGCTATTGTCACACGGATTCTCCTCCTGGCCAATCAGGAAGCGGGTCCTGAGACCCGTTTCCCGATTGGCTGAAAGGAGAAGCCATGCCATTGGCCAATGAGGAGGGGGAAGCCGCCACTGCCGCTGCTGCCTGTCGTTCTCTATTTTCCAGGCACAAAGAACTGGAAAAGCACAGGCAGGGCACTGGAAAAGTCACCAGGTGAAATCCTGTGGGGAAATGGGATGATACAGTGTAATCCTTTAGGATCACAGCTTTGTATCATCTCATTTGGTGTATTTACATTTTTGAATTTGAGTTCACAGGGGCTCTGTACTGGGGGGTGGAGGGGATCTTTGTACTGTGAGGGAAGCTCTGTACTGGGGGGATGTGGACGGAGAGATCTGCACTGTGGGGGGCTCTGTACTGGGGGACGGGGGGAGCTCTGTACTATGGGGGGCTCTGTACTGGAGGTGGAGGGGATCTTTGTACTGTGAGGGGAGCTCTGTACTGGGGGGATGTGGACGGAGAGCTCTGCACTGTGGGGGGCTCTGTACTGGGGGGCGGGGGGAGCTCTATACTATGGGGGGCTCTGTACTGGGAGTGGAGGGGTTCTTTGTACTGTGAGGGAAGTTCTGTAATGGGGGGATGTGGATGGAGAGCTCTGCACTGTGGGGGACTCTGTAGTGGGGGGGGGGGTGGGGGAGAGCTCTGTACTATGGGGGGCTCTGTACTGGGGGTGGAGGGGTTCTTTGGACTGTGAGGGAAGCTTTGTACTGGGGGGATGTGGACGGAGAGCTCTGCACTGTGGGGGGGCTCTGTACTGGGGGATGGGGGAGCTCTGTACTATGGGGGGCTCTGTACTGGAGGTGGAGGGAATCTTTGTACTGTGAGGGGAGCTCTGTACTGGGGGGATGTGGACGGAGAGTTCTGCACTGTGGGGGCTCTGTACTAGGGGGTGGGGAAGAGCTCTGTACTGTGGGGGGCTCTGTACTGGGGGTGTGTGGACGGAGAGCTCTGCACTGTGGGGGCTCTGTACTAGGGGGTGGGGAAGAGCTCTGTACTGTGGGGGGCTCTGTACTGGGGGGGGGTGTGGGAGCTCTGTACTATGGGGGGCTCTGTACTGGGGGTGGAGGGGTTCTTTGTACTGTGAGGGAAGCTCTGTACTGGGGGGATGTTGAGGGAGAGCTCTGCACTGTGGGGGCTCTGTACTAGGGGGTGGGGAAGAGCTCTGTACTGTGGGGGGCTCTGTACTGGGGGGGTGTGGGAGCTCTGTACTATGGGGGGCTCTGTACTGGGGGTGGAGGGGTTCTTTGTACTGTGAGGGAAGCTCTGTACTGGGGGGATGTTGAGGGAGAGCTCTACACTGTGGGGGCTCTGTTCTGCGAGGTGGAGGGGATCTCTGTACTGTGAGGGAAGCTCTGCCCTGGTGGGGAATGTGGAGGTAGAGCTCTTCACTGTGTGTGTTGGGGGAGGGGGAGGTCACTATACTAGGAGGTTGTGGTAAGAGCTCTTTACTGGGGGGGGGGGGGGGGGGGTAGGGGATCTCTGTACTGTCAGGGGAGCTCTGTACTGGGGGTATGTGGAGGGAGAGCTCTGCACTGTGGGGTGTGGTCTGTACTGGGGAGGGGTGGAGGGGATCTCTGTACTGGGGCGGATTTGGAGGGAGAGCTCTGCACTGGAGTCCCTTACTGGGGGTAGGGGGAAACTTTGTACTGGGCGGATGTGGGGGGAGAGCTCTGTAATTAGGGGGTTGGTGGGGGATCGCAGTACTGTGAGGCAGAGCTCTGTACTGGGGGGGGGGGGGGGGGATCTGTACTGGGAGGAAGGGGGTGGGGGAGAGGGGGCAGATAATACACCCCAATGACATTAAATGATGATGTTACTGTTTGGGGCACATGGTGCACATTATAATAACCTCCTCCTATACTGCATACTTGAAGCAGTATGATAAAATAGGCAAGTGACAGGTCCAGCGTATCCATGGCAACCACTGTCACCCCCCCAAGTCTTGACGCAGCTAAGTATAGAAAGACCGCTGTTTCAAAGCCCACTCCAATTGGACATGTGCGGACTCCAGCTGGGCTAGCAGAAAAGAAGATTTTGTTCTGGAATTGGTTTCACTTTTGCTTTGTTTTCCTCTGTCATCGGATTGGCGAAAAACTGTCTTTGTTCAAGTCAGAGAAATCCGAATGGTATCGTCACTTGTCTGCTTATAGATCTGTGCATGCCAGTCCTGACTAGTAATATTGATTTTTTTTTTTTGTTACTGTTAGCACACATGAAGTGACAAGGAAACTGCATTTCTGGCAGGATCAATAGTTATTGTCTGTAATTGCTTCAAAATGTACTTAGGCTAAAAAAAAAAAAAAAACTAATGCAGGACTGGGGGTGTTTTGTAGTCCTAACAAAGTGCTTGCCCTACTGTGACAATGCTGCTCCTCCATGGATGTATTAGTGTGGGCGTTGTCACCCTAGGGCACAGAGTGTGTTACTGGCAGGATCACCAGGAGAAAATAAAGGAAAAAGCCCGAATGAAGAAAACGAATGCAGCCACCACACCTAAGGACTGGTAAGCAGCAAAACATTACATTTACATTCTTATGTTTTGGTACATTTTGATATCACCAAAGAAAAAAAAGGGGGGAAACTTTTTTTAAGACTTATTTACACTTTGGTGTTGCAGCACAGCTCATGTTCCTATTAAATTATTTATTACAAATATTTATATAGCACCATCAGTTTACATAGTGCTTGTCACATCAGATAGAGCCCAGCCCACCTCATTTCCTGGCTGAAGGACGTCCAGCATCATCTAAGCGGGGCAGGTGCTACCAGTAAGGCGAACTAGGCAGCCGCCTGGGGCGCAACTTAGCAGGGGGTGCCGGCAGAGCCTGACCCGAGGAAAGTGACTTACTGTAAGTCACTGAAGGGGTTTTAACCAGTGGCGCCCGTCCATTAGGGGCGCAGGGGCGCTGGCCCCCTATCCATGCGTCCAGCCCCCTAATCTTCATGTAGGGCGCCGAAAGCATGGATTCCAATGGGTTTTTTTTTTTTTTTTTTAAGAAGGTGATTAAAGCCAGAGGCTCTAATAGGCTTCAAAAAAGGGTGGGCTCGGACGCAGAGTACTGCACCCTGAGCCCACCCTGTTGTGTGACAATAGCGAATAAATTTTTGCAATTGCCACACTGATGATCCTCCAGGCCAAAGGAGAAGGCATCCTACTGACAGAGGAGGAGGGAGGAGACGGCTGCCGAGAGGGGACATGGAGGAGACTGAGGGGGAAGCCGTCGTCGTCCGGAGGAACAAGGTAAGTGAACTGGCGCCCGGGGGGAGGGGGGGAATGGTGTGGACTGGACTCTGGAGTGACAGGGGGGTCCGTGGCCAGGTCTGCCTGCCGCCCCCCCCCCAACCCATGGAGCACCAGCCACCATTGGTTTTAACCCCTTCAGAAATTGGAATGGGGGGTGGGAGAGCATATGGTGGGGTGGCAATTTTTATTTTGCCGAGGGCGAATCCTTGCACCGGCCCTGCATCTAAGTCTTTCCTCCCCAGCCTGACTGTCCCTGGCCTGCCAACTTTCATCCCTGGCCTGCCACCTTTCATTGATTTGATTTCAGTTCTTTCAATTATGGAGGCTCAGCATTACAGGTGGGTGTTACCTAGGGTGTTCTGCATGCAAATACAACCACTCCTCCAGACTGACACCCATCCATCATACTACTGTATGTAACTAGGTAACTATATAACTATATACTGTAACCATATAACAATGTATCTATAAAACTATGTAACCAAATATAACTATGTAACTATAAAACTTTATAACTATGTAACTATATACAGTAACTATGCAACTATGTAACTATAAAACTTTATAACTATGTAACTATATACAGTAACTATGCAACTATGTAACTATAAAACTTTATAACTATGTACAGTAACTACAATATATAACTATGTAATTATAAAGCTATGTACCTATGTAACTATAAAACTATATTACTATGTAACCATATGTAGCACCCTCTAGTGTACTACTAGTGGTAGTGCAGGTAAATAAAAGTCAGGCTCAGGGCTAACTGAGCCATGGAATCTGGGTCAGGGTTCATTAGAGTTCAGGGCTGGATGACTTACGCTGGCAGCTCTCTGGTGCCTCCCTCTGATTCTAAAATGTTGGAGAATATTCTAGAAATTAGTGGGCAGAAGCTAGGAGGGTTGTCTTGCATATTTAGGAGCCCTTAGCCAATCCCAAGGAAGTGGGGCTGGTAGAGAACTAAGGAGCCCTTAAATAGGAGAGGAGATGAGCCATGCTCACATGGGAGTCGGGTGGAGGAGTCTGTCTATGGCCCTTGAGGGGTCCCTGCTTGGGAGGGGCTTGAGCTCGGGTCAGAGCTCGGGTGGCTGGCTTGGAAGGATCGTACCACAGGAGGTGGTTGGGAGGAAGCTTTCTGGACAGACAGAGTGAGTAGATCAGCATGGTTCAGGGACAGACAAGGGGACAGACTGCCAGCTTTAGCAAGTCTCTCTTGAAGACAGCGGTGTGCTTAAGTTCTCAGCCTTGCCCTGGTAGGTCTCCAGTGTGTCAGTCAGGAAGACTGGAAAGGGGAAGCAGCCAGGTGGACTAGCATTTCTGTGAGCAGTAGAACTGGTACAGTGCTAGATAAAAAAACATACAAAGATTCCAAAGAATCTAAAAGCAGTCTTGTTAGGTATAAATCAGCAAGTGTACGTGATTCCAAGATGGCATTGCAGGATAAACATTTCACCACCACCAGATATCACCAAAAGTACTGACCCTTACCGTCAGGCTGAGAAGACTGCACCAAATAAATAATCCCCACACTGGCTCCTCCACCTTGACCACAGGTCTCCAACAATTCCCAGGAGATGTAAAGTGACAAATCGATCACCAGATCCTCAAGATCCTCAAATGGTCCCAAGAATGGTAAAAAGGCTCATAGTGTAATATGTTGAATCAAAATGACATTTTATTGATCATTAAAATGCACTCACATTTAGTTAAATTGGCATCAGCGTTTAGACAGTGTGGGATAGTCTGTTTCCTTCCAAGAAAATGGCCACTGCGCAATGACGTCACATGCTCCATAGCCCGCCCAACGCGGCGCTTCGTCAACAATGACGTCGTCAGGGGACTATCCCACACTGTCTATACGCTGATGCCATCTTGACTAAATGTGAGTACATTTTAAGGGGGAAAGGGTACCTGTTTTTGACAGGTACCCTTCCCCACCTCCGGGATACGGCGCTGTGGCGCCATCCCTCGGATGCTTGGCCCCCCTCCTCCGCCGCCAAGCCAGTAGGAATACGCAGCGCGTTTGCGCATGCGCAGCAGGGACCCGCCCGTGAAGCCGCAAGGCTTCACTGCTGGGTTCCCTTACCGGACAGCTGATGGAAAACATCGGCTGGGGTGCCGACATCACTGGACTCCAGAACAGGTAAGTGTCCTAATATTAAAAGTCAGCAGCTACAGTATGTGTACAGTGTGTGTAGCTACTGACTTTAAATTTTTGGAGGGGGAGGCGGAACTCCGCTTTAAGTGAGGTGAACACATAAGGCCAATGGATGTATATGAGGTAAACATGGTTTCTAAATTTATTAAAAGTGAATAACAATCATGATACAAAAAATGCATGGACATAAATGCCAAACCGATTTGATAAATACATGGTGTATTGATGCTTTAAACATTTTTCACAGTTGGATACAGGATATTACACAGGCTTCTTTAAAACTCAACACGTTTCGGGAGCTACTGCTCGCTTCTTCAGGAGTGAATACGTATACAATGTGTCTATAAGATAAAATATCAGTTTAAGAATACACACCATAATGGTAAATATCGTCTAACAAATAATAGGAGGCCCTGATACGAGGACCAGGCAGAATTTCATTCTTGGACCCAGGCAGGACAATGCCTTGGGCCCGCTCTGTATGTAACCATATAGTTATGTGAATGGTATGTAATATGCGCTTGTGGTGGGCACTCTTTTAAAACAGCAAGAATACACCCAGCCATTAATCTCCAACAGGTGGTCGACTAAAGGCACGAAGTCATGCAAACGCCATTATAATGAGCAAAAAAGTAATTTGGCGGTTTGAATAAAGAGCGAGCAGAGCGCATTGTACTCAGTCAAGCACAGAGAAGGGTGCCTGTCCCAGCTCCCACCCATAATTCACTGCACACTAATTATGCCTAGGCCGGCTTCCATGAGGCTGTGTTCATTAATTTGTTTCCGAAACGTCGGCACGGCGGGGCCAAGGTCAGCGGCTGGCTGGAGCGACTGATTTAGTCGTTTAACACGCTGGATGCTAAGCAGCGGCCTTTTGTTTCTGCCGTTATCGGGCGGATAAATTATGCAAGAATTGCCGTGATTAGGTTTGTGGAAAGGCTCTGATTAATGTGAGTTCTGGCTTTTTAAAACCTGAGATTAATTCTTCACAGTGGCCCAGCAGTAACCTTGTCATTGCCGGAGGAACGGGACTCGGTACCGGGCCTACATTTCAGGATCGGAGCGCCCTTTATAAAGGTGAACATAGGTGTGCGCACCCCAAAGCTCAAACACACATTAGTGTATGTGTGTGTGTGTGTGTATATATATATATATATATATATATATATATATATATATATATATATATCGTCTAAAGCTCAAAGTTCTGGAGCTTTTTTGTAGTTCGAATCGGGCAGATTTGAGCATTTTTGACGCATTTTTATTCCCGTAGAAATGAATGGAAAAGCGCCATTTGCACGTTTTTTTGCTCAAATGAAAATATTTAAAAAATAAAACAGCAATACTATATGAATAAATGTAAACTAAATACACAAATAATCAATATATGGGGGGGGGGGGGGTATTGCGCTTCAAGGGTGCCAACTGCAAATCCTTATTAATTAATGTAGATATATATATATACAGATGTCTCTTAAATCAACACATACCAATAACGGAACTAGATGATAAATAATAAATAAGAGTTCTAATGAAGGTAAGGTTTATATGTGCGAATCCTTATTCATATATTCAGTTCACAAAATAAATCAATAAATAAAGTACTTTTTCTGTGTATAGTGTGTCTTACTTCTTATAGTTATATCAATTGCTGAAAAAATATTGCAAATCTCATAAGAATATAAATATAAAGTGCTTAAATATCAATAGAAAAGTGGATTCATGCAATATCTGATTATTTATTAAGTGCAGGTGCATATAATAATATGATCAAGGATAAAACAGGTGTATTCCAGTGCAAGTTCAAAAAAAAAAATAATTATAAAGATAAAAAAAAAATCAAAAAGTCCGATAAACAAACCTGTTGTAGTGTCCAATTCTTAGGTGATTATTCCCAGTGCTTCCTTATTAGTCTATCGGTATTTTAACACTCCTCAACCTCTGGATCACGTGAGTGAGAGGTTTTCCAGTGATGACACTTCTAGGTGTACTAAATGTTCACCTTAATAAGGTTAATAATACTAATAATAATAAAAAAAAATAATAATAATAATAATGCATTAATAATTATATATTAATATTAATATATATTAATATATTAATAATTATATAATAATATATTATTATTAATAATAATAATAATAATAATAATTAGGTACTAGTTACTGTACATGCAGTATCAGGGGTAGAGTCTCAATATACCACCCCATGATAGCGCAGGAACCACACTATTAGGCCCCGTTCACACTGGGGCGATCCGACTTGGGGGGGGCGACCTCCGAGGTCACGGTGCGAGCAGCACGCCCCGACCTTGGAGCGGCCGGCACGGACTTCATAACATTGAAGTCTATGACGGTCGATCCGTGTCGCCCCAAAGAAGCTCCGGACCCTTTTTCTAAGTCGGAGAGACTTGTGTCCCTCCTATTAGAACGGGTCCGCAGCTTCCCTATGGAAGGCGACCTACGCCGACCTGTGAGGCGACCAGGTCGCCTCACAGGTCGCCTTAGTGTGAACAGGGGCTTAGAGTAAATATTTTAAATACACAAATAACTAAAAATCATCATAAATAAATAAAAGAAAGAAATAATATGTAATATTACATAAATAAATGATAATTAACCCCTAAACTTAAACAATATTAAACAAACTATTATAAATAATAATAATAATAATAATAATAATAAACACCCAAACCTGTAAAATAAATTATTATTAATAATAATAATCTATTTATTTATTTTGTGCTAGGGTTAGGGTGTTTTGTTATTTATTATTATTATTATTTTATTATATTTTATTTTTGTAAGGGTTAGGGGTTAAGGTTAGGGGTTAATTATTTATTTACTATTACTTAGTATTCATTTATTGCATTTATTTAATGTTAATTTGTGTGTTTATTTTACAATAATTTATTATTATTATTAGCATTATTATTATTATTATTATTATTATTAGTAGTAGTAGTAGTAGTAACACCCTAATGCAAAAATAATAAAATAAATGAATAATATTAATAATAAAAGAAATTAAAGCTAAGGATAAAGCTAAAAAAGCTGAAATACTTAGCAACAAATGATGCAACAGATGATAGTTTTCACTAATGGCTAATAAAAAAACAGCAAAGCTCAAAAAAGCTGTATAAAAATGTACAAGTTGCGCATAAAAACGCACCAAAATCGCCCACCAAACGCCAGAAAAATACTCAGGTGGGAATGCTGCCTGAGAGCCTGAGCTGGCCGCTCCCGCCCCCTCCATAGCCCAGCGCTCCAGTGAGCAAGGAGGGGGCAGAGCGGAGAGCGGTGACATTCAGCAGCTCTCTGCTCAGGGTGCTGTCAGAACTGAGCGGTTGGCGGTGTTTGATTGCTCAGTTCTCAGTGTAGAGGCGCCAGGGAACAGATGCAGCATCGGACCCATACTGCATCCTCCTAAAAAAATACAGTATATATACAGTATCTCACAAAAGTGAGTACACCCCTCACATTTTTGTAAATATTTTATTATATCCTTTCATGTGACAACACTGAAGAAATGACACTAATGACACTTTGCTACAATGTAAAGTAGTGAGTGTACAGCTTGTATAACAGTGTAAATTTGCTGTCCCCTCAAAATAACTCAACACACAGCCATTAATGTCTAAACTGCTAGGAACAAAAGTGAGTACACCCCTAAGTGAAAATGTCCAAATTGGGCCCAATTAGCCATTTTCCCTCCCCGGTGTCATGTGGCTCGTTAGTGTTACAAGGTCTCAGGTGTGAATGGGGAGCAGGTGTGTTAAATTTGGTGTTATCGCTCTCACTCTCTCATACTGGTCACTGGAAGTTCAACATGGCACCTCATGGCAAAGAACTCTCTGAGGACCTGAAAAAAGAATTGTTGCTCTACATAAAGATGGCCTAGGTTATAAGAAGATTGCCAAGACCCTAAAACTGAGCTGCAGCACGGTGGCCAAGACCATACAACGGTTACACAGGACAAGTTCCACTCAGAACAGGCCTCGCCATGGTGGACCAAAGAAGTTGAGTGCAGGTGCTCAGCGTCATATCCAGAAGTTGTCTTTGGGAAATAGACGTATGAGTGCTGCCAGCATTGCTACAGAGGTTGAAGAGGTAGGGGGTCAGCCTGTCAGTGCTCAGACCATACGCCGCACACTGCATCAAATTGGTCTGCATGGCTGTCGTCCCAGAAGGAAGCCTCTTCTAAAGATGATGCACAAGAAAGCCCACAAACAGTTTGCTGAATACAAGCAGACTAAGGACATGGATTACTGGAGCCATGTCCTGTGGTCTGATGAGACCAAGATACACTTATTTAGTTCAGATGGTGCCAAGCGTGTGTGGCAGCAACCAGGTGAGGAGTACAAAGACAAGTGTGTCTTGCCTACAGTCAAGCATGGTGGTGGGAGTGTCAGGGTCTGGGGCTGCATGATTGCTGCCGGCACTGGGGAGCTACAGTTCATTGAGGGAACCATGAATGCCAACATGTACTGTGACATACTGAAGCAGAGCATGATCCCCTTCCTTCAGAGACTGGGCCGTAGGGCAGAATTCCAATGTGATAATGACCCTAAACACACCTTTAAATAATAAATAAAAGTGGATGAAAAACTGAAAAACAGATTATATTTTTCTCTACTGGCTAATAAAAAACACCAAAGCTCAAACACACTTTAAAAAACGTTGTACAAAAATACCCGAAAAAACTTGTTATACAAAAACACCACGTTATATATTCCTCTATATTGGCTAATAAAAATCACCAAAGCTCAAACACGCTTAAAAAACACCATGCAGATTTAAAACATTTTCACCACCCCCCTCCCCCCCGCAACTGTCTAAATACAAAAGTCATGTGTATTCTTCTTGAATCTCGGTGTACTTTGTGTATTTCTTCCAGATCTGTGCAGTAATCCAGTGTGAGATTTCCTGTAATAAAGACCTCTCACTGCTGCTCTCTCTCCTTGTGCAGGGGGACTGGTCTGGTCTCCGCCCCCTCCTGTAGTTTTCTATAGGCAGCCTAAAGTGGGGGTGGCCCTCCCACAGCTCAATGCACAGGCTACGTACAGGACAGTGATGATTTCACTGCTATGTTTAAAAGGTAATTTCTGGGTTTGCAAGGGTATTTAGTGAACACAAATTGGATTTTTAACCTTTGTGGTTATTGAAGAATTTATTTAACCACTTCTGGACCGGAAGATTTTCCCCCTTAATGACCAGGCCATATTTTGCGATTCGGCACTATTATTATTCACTTTACTAATATTCACTTTATATCGCATTGCTATTTGCTTATCGTACTTGTTTACACCCTAAATACTGAAATTTGCATTTTAACCACTTCTAGACTGGAAGGATTTGCCCCCTTAATGACTAGGCCATATTTTGTGATTCGGCACTGCGTTACTTTAACGGACAATTGCGTTACGAGTTTCGTGCGACGCTGTACCCAAATAAAATTGATGTCCTTTTTTTCCCCACAAATAGAGCTTTCTTTTGGTGGTATTTGATCACCCCCTTTGATTTTTATTTTTTGCGCTATTAACAAAAAATAGCGACAATTCTAAAAAAAAAAAAAACAATATTTTTCACTTTTTGCTACATGACATTCTCAAAGAAAAAATTAAAAATCAAAATTTTTTAACATTGTAGGTCAATTTGTATTTTGCTACATATTTTTGGTAAAAAAAAGTCACAATAAGCGTATTTTGATTGGTTTGCACAAAAGTTATTGCGTCTACTAACTACGGGGAAGATTTATGTCTTTTTTATTGTCTTTTTTTTTTTTACTAGTAATGGCGGCGATCTGTGATTTTTAGCGGGATTGCGACATTGCGGCGGACAGATCGAACCCTAACTAACATTTTTCGACACTTTTGGGGGTACCAGTGACATTACTACAGTAATCAGTGCTAAAAATATTCACTGTTACGGTAATAATGACACTGGCAGGGAAGGGGTTAACAGTATAGTTGTTAAAGGGGTTAAATGTGACCCTAGGGGAGTGATTCTAACTGTATGGGGGTTGGACTTGTGAATTGATCACAGAGACATGCGATCCTATATAGAAGGATCACATGGGCTCTATGATCATCCCAGGGAGAAGGACGGTCGGCTGTGTTTACAACAGCTGACCGTTCTTCTCTCTCAGTGGGGAGCGATCGCGGGTATTAGGCGACAATCGGAGCCGCCTGACACCCGCATCGGCTTCCACGCTGATGATCAGGGGCGCACGCGTGCCCCCTAGCGGCCTTCAGGTGAGCGACATAGATCCACGTCGCTTTGCCTGCCCGAGCCACCCTGCCGCAGTAAAAAGGCAGCGGGTGGTTGGGAACTGGTTAAAAGGTAATTTCTGGGTTTGCAAGGCTATTTGGTGAACACAAATTGGATTTTTAAGCTTTGTGGCTATTGAAGAATTTATTTAAATGTGCCGCTTTAAAAAAAAAAAAAGCAACCCTTGGTTATAAAGGGGTTAACTCCGACTCCACTTGCCATTCCGGAGTGTTAAGCATCCAGCGCGGCACAACTGACCCCAAATCTCTTGCTAATAAGTCAAGACTTATGTATTACCAATGTGATTAAAGTACTTTGTACGACCAAATAGGATGTGCATGAAATTAAACATTACTCTACCTCCTGAAAGATTAGAAGTGGTCAAAGGAAAGTTAATCTGGCATGGCGCTTTCTGCTTAACTACTTTATTACATTAATTAGTTTAAAGGCTCAGAGACGCCTTGCTTCGGGTTTGTATCTCCTGTACTGGACTTAATGGGCACATGTAAGATTAGCATGGTCTGGGACGGGGACGAAACTGGCTGAGCGTCATCAGGGCCGCATTTACATCTCAGCAGAGAATTCTGAAGCCCCCCCAAAAAAAAGACAGTAAGACCAACTTTTTTTTTTTCTTGATAAATTGCCGCAAAGGAAACCTTTTTTCAGTAAAAAACACACTAAAGTGAACTTTACGGCAAACAAACGCAATAGACTACCCAAATCGAAAAGTGAATACAGTAAACTCCCGCTCCATCGCGGTTCAGTTTTTGCGGTCCCGGTATATTGCGTTTTTTTCTGTAATGTTATTTTACTATATAAATTATTGAAAATTAAATATTTTTGTGTTTTCCTTAGCTCTTGCTCTGTCTCTCAGTATTTTTTGTGTGTTTAAATGAGTTTCTTTTGTTTTAATAGTGTGTTTAAAGACCTTAAAATGCTAAAGTACAGTGACAGTAAAAAAAAACATGCCTACAGTGTATTTTAGCCACTTGCCGACCAGTCACGTTGACTGTACTGCGGCAAAGTGGCTCGTCTACGTCGCTGGACTCCTCCCCTTGTGGGCGGCGCGCGCGCCGCCGGAGGCTCGCTCACGCTGTATTCAGTCACAGCGGGAGTCTGGCCAGGGGAGGAGCGGCGGTGATCACCGCCGCTCTTCCCCGATCGTCGGGTGATCGAGTGTGGAGATCCGCCCGCTTGTGTAAACAAAGCGGGCGGATCTCCTAAGTGACAGACAGTGACAGATTGCAGGGTTCAGCTTAGCTGAACCATCGATCTGTCCCTGTGTCACTCAGTCACCTCCCCCCACGCACGTCATTAACCCCTCCAATAAAATTAACCCCTTCCCTGCCAGTGTCATTTTTACAGTAACAGTGCATATTTATAGCACTGATTACTGTAGTAATGTCACTGGTAACCCCAAAAGTGTCAAAAATTTCAGTCAAGGGTCCGCTCTGTCCGCCGCAATGTCGCAGTCCCGCAAAAAAAAAAATCGCAGATCGCTGCCATTATTAGTTTTAAAAAAATACAATAAAAATGACAGAAATCTTTCCCTTAGTTAGTAAACGCAATAACTTTTGCGCAAACAAATCAAAATACGCTTATTGTGATTTTTTTTTACCAAACATATGTAGCAGAAAACAAATTGGCCTAAAATTTAAAAAAAATTAGATTTTTACATTTTTTTGGGGGGGGAATTTCATATAAAAAAATGTGAAAAATATTGTTATTTTTTCAAAATTTACGCTCTTTTTTTGTTTATAGAGCAAAAAGTAAAAATCGCACAGGTGATCAAATACCACCAAAAGAAAGCTCTGTTTGTGGGAAAAAAAGGACGTAAATTTTGTTTGGGTACAGCGTCGCACGACCGCGCAATTGTCAGTTAAAGTCGCACAGTGCCGAATCGCAAAAAGTGGCACAGACGTAAGACAGCAAAATCCTCCGGTGGTAAAGTGGTTAATAGGGTTTTTCTATTTCGCGGATTTTCACTTTTCGCGGGTGGGTCCAGAACGTAACCCCTGCGATGGAGGGGGGTTTACTGTATTGTTTAAAGTAGAGTTCTACTCAAAAGTGGAACTCCACTGATCTGCTTCCCCCCCCCCCTCTAGTGGCCCATTTGGCACCTTTCAGGGGGAAACGGGTACCTGTTTTTGCCAGGTACCCTTTCCCACTTCCTGGGAGACAGCGCCGCGGCGCTGTCCCTCGGAAGTTTGGCCCCCTCCTTTTTCCTCCGCCGCCGAGCCAATTACAAAGCGCAGCGCGCTTTGCGCATGCGCAGTAGGGAACCCTTCTCTGGATGGCGGCGGCGGCACCCAAGAGCCGATAAGTAAATCGGCATCGGGTGCCGACATCGCGGGCTTCCTGGACAGGTAAGTTCTACTATTTAAAAGTCAGAAGCTACAGTATTTGTAGCTGCTGACTTTTCTTTTTTAATCTTTAACCCCTTAATGACCAGGCCATTTTTTGCGATTCGGCACTGCGTTACTTTAATGGACAATTGCACGGTCGTGCGACGATGTACCCAAATAAAATTGATGTCCTTTTTTCCCCACAAATAGTGCTTTCTTTTGGTGGTATTTGATCACCTGTGCTATTTTAATTTTTTGCGCTATAAACAAAAAAAGAGCGACAATTCTGAAAAAAAAACAAAAAACAATATTTTCCCATTCTGCTATATGACATTCTCAAAAAAAAAAAAAAAAGTAAAAATCAAAATTCTTTAACATTTTAGGCCAATTTGTTTTCCGCTACATATTTTTGGTAAGAAAAATTGCAATAAGCATATTTTGATTGGTTTGCGCAAATGTTATCGCATCTACAAACCAAGGGAAAGATTTATGTAATTTTTATTGTTTTGTTTTTCCTTTACTAGTAATGGCAGTGATCTGCGATTTCTAGCGGGACTGCGACATTGCGGCGGACAGATCGGACCCCTAACTGACATATTTGACACTTTTGGGGGGACCAGTGACATTACTACAGTAATCAGTGCTAAAAATATGCACTGTTACTGTAATAATGACACTGGCAGGGAAGGGGTTAACACTGTGGGTGATCAAGGGGTTAAATGTGAGCCTAGGGGAGTGATTCTAACTGTGGGGGGGCGTGGCTTGTGAAATTATCATAGAGACCTGTGTTCCTATATAGAAGTATCACACAGGGGCTCTGTGATCATTCCAGAGAGAAGAACGAAGAAAGAAAGATTTATGTAATTTTTATTTATTTATTTATTTTACTAGTAATGGCGGTGATCTGCGATTTTTAGCGGGACTGGCATTGCGGCGGACAGATCGGACCCCTAACTGACATTTTTGACACTTTTGGGGGGACCAGTGACATGACTACAGTAATCAGTGCAAAAAATATGCACTGTTACTGTAATAATGACACTGGCAGGGAAGGGGTTAACACCAGGGGCGATCAAAGGGTTAAAATTGTCAGTTAGGGGTCCGATCTGTCCGCCGCAATGTCTTTAAATAAATCTTTCTTTCTTTGTTCTTCTCTCTGGAATGATCACAGAGCTCCTGGCGCTTATGGAATGAATACAGAGACTTGTGTTCCTAAATAGAAGGAATACAGGATCCCTGTGATCTTTGCTGACAGAACAGCGGTCTGCTGTGTTTACAACGGCAGACCGCCGTTCTGTCTCCACGGATAGTGGTCGCGGCTGCCCGGCGGCAATCGTGGCCGCCGGACCCGAAGATCAGCTCTCCTGCTGGTGAATGGGCGCGCACGCGCGCGCCCGCACGAGCACTCCCGCGAAGCGACGTACGGGTACGTCATTTCCAGAGATGTATAGTAACGAAGTAGAACTACTTAAGTACTGTACTTAAGTACCGAAATGCGGTATCTGTACTTTCCTAGAGTAGAATTTTTTTCTCCTACTTCTACTTTTACTTCACTACATTTTTTCAATGATTTCGATACTTCTACTCCGATATTTTTTTTTTGTGCTGCATAGTTACTCGTTACTTTTAAAAAAATTACCACTGCCAGAACAGTAGATGGCAGGTTGCATAAAGCTCAAAAAAATGTGTATAATGTCATTTGTAAATCAGCGCATACGAAAATAAAGGCTGTGTATAATAAAAGCTGCTATACCAAATCTTTCCAATAAAAAGAAAATATGAAACAAACAAATAAATGGTGCTACAGCGCTTAAAGTGCATCAAGAAACTACTAACAAACACAGGTTAATAATTTGAATAAATCATTTGAAATAATAAAAAACAATATGATGTTCAAACTTTTGACTTCTTTCTTTAATAACTACATAACACAGTACTTGTACTTCTACTTTCAGTACTTGAGTAGAATTTTTTTTTCAAAACTACTGGTACTTTTTACTTTTAGTACTTAAGTAGCAAATTTTTTGAAAAAACTACTTGCAATACTTAAGTAAAAAAAATGTTGAATACTTTAGTACTTCTACTTAAGTAACTTTTTCTGCGAGCACTTCCACTTCTACTCAAGTCACTTTTTGATCGAGCACTTGTACTTTTACTCAAGTAGAAATTTCGAGTACTTTATACAAGTCTGGTCATTTCGTGGGAACCTGCTGCAGTATATGTACGGCGGCTGGTCGGCAAGTGGTTAAGATGACCCACAGACTTACAGCTGTGGGCTTTGCTGGTATTACGTTTAATTATCTCAGCTGGCGAGTCCTGCTGTGCATTGTGGGTAATGTGAATGTATCAGCAGATGACGGCGAGATATAATATCGGACGAGCAGCAATCTCTGCAGGTGCCTCCGCGTAACTAAAGAGCTTCTGTGAACACAAACAGGAAGGTATCAAATCCAAAGCAACTAAGTGGTGCCGGCTGAGCGGAGGTGAAATGCGTACGAAGCGTGGAGGTAAAATTACGCAAGCATTAATCATACGAATTAAGCGAAATCAGATTTGTCTACCAAATGTATTTGCAGAGCGTTCTTTGCTTCCTCTGTATCTAAATACATCTCTGGTCTATGCAGAGATCTTCTATACATTCTAGTGACATTCTCTATATTACCAAAAGTAACTTTTTTTTTTTTTCAATTATATATTTTTATTAAATTTTTCAAGTGATAACATACATCCAAGAAAACAAACAACATTTGTTAAAATCCAATCTTATTCTTGATTAACTTTTCTTAAAATTTCCATAAATTCATCTCACCTTGGTGATAAATAAACAAAATTAACCCCAAAAAAAAAAGAAAAAAAAAATTATAAAAAGTTTTCTCCTCCCTTTCAATTAACTTTTTTTTGTACCAACATTATACATAAAAACATTCAGCTAGGGCTCACTCTAGCAGATGATCGGTAACCGCTACTCCCCCCCCCCCCCGTGGTTGAAATGTGCTTTTAAAACCCCCCCCCCCCCCAGTAAACACCCACCCCTTAAAGCGGAGCTAAACAATCTTTCTTTCATTTTTTTTTAATTCTGCAAAGTAATGGCATAATGTGCCAGTATGCATTGCATACTATCCAGGGCCGGTGCTAGACTATTTTGCGCCCTAGGCAAGTAGGGATCGACCGATATAGTTTTTTCGTTGCCGATACCGATATTTTGGTCATCGCGAATCGGTATCGGCCGATATTTTGGTACATTTAAAAAAAAACATTTTTTTTTTTTCTTACTTGACAGGTACTCTTGTGGAGGGATCTGGGGGTCTAAAAGACCACAAACCCCTCCTCTGCACTTAAAAGCATTCAAAACGCCAAGTTTAGCTGTCTTGAATGCGGTCATTTTTTAAAATCTGGTGCCAAGTACCCGGAAGTGATGTCATGACATCACTTCCGGGTTTTTACATGGAGATCTGATCAGAGCTGAATGCGGCTTTGATCGGGTCTTAGGCGGCCGTGCAGGATGGTTGCCCAGGTCTCCCGTTGGGACGGGAGACCCGGGAGAGCCACAGAAGGCGGCGGGGAGGGGGGGGGACGTCCTCTCCCGCTCCTTGTAATGAGAGCCGAGGGGCTTCTCAGCCGCATCGGTTGTCATTACAAGACAGCCGACCGTCGGCTATGGACGCCGGTACCGGGGTGATGCCTCTAGCTGCAGACATCACTCCGGTACAGCACTTTCCGAAATATCGGCAATATGGCCGATTCCGATATATCAGGGAAAGTGCATATCGGCCCCCGATATATCAGCTTTGCCGAAAATCGGTCGATCCCTATAGGCAAGATGAGCAATTTGCACCCCTACCCCCCCCCCAAAAAGAAGTGGCTTTCTTGGACCATCAGAGTTACAGCCATCTGCCCTGCCTGCCGAGGAACTGCGACAATCGGTGGTGGTGGTGTGTGCGCTTTCAGCCTCTTGTAAAGCAAGGTTCCACCCAAAAGTGGAACTTCCACTCATCTGCTTCTCCCCCCCCCCCTCCGGTGCCACATTTGGCACCTTTCAGGGGGGCAGGGACTGACTGGCAACTTTCGGCCCAGGGGGGCAAGTACATTTCAGAGGCCCATGATGCAGTGACTCAGCCCCCCTCCCACTCTACCTCGGCTCTTCCTCTATCTGACCCCCATTCCAGGCTGAAGCTCTGCTCCAGGTACTCTCTACACACCGGCTGAATCCGGGTTCCCAACCTGGCCAGGAACGGGCGGTTAGAGGGAGCTGGGACAGCTTGGTTGGGGCTGGCCGGGGCAGTGGGGCATGGAACCGGCTTCTTCTCAGGCACAGTTTACACCATCCATGCTGAGGGGGGGGGGGGGGGGGGTACTGCGCTATGTCCTTGTCTTCATCCCGTACTCATTAGGTCAGCTGCAGGGACTTTTTACGTCTCTTCACCAGGTATCATTTAGGCATGTCTGGCAGAAGTGGTCGAACCTTTTTACAGGGCAACAGAGTGGCCCAGGGGGGAAATTTCCCCCTTGCCCCCTGGCCCAGTCCTCCCATAGAGGGGGGAACGGGTGCCTGTTTTTGACAGGTACCCTTCCCCACTCCTGGGGAGGTCCCTCGGAAGGTCCGTCCTCTTCGTCCTTCCCCCCGCCTCAGCGCGCATGCGCAGTAGGGAAACGGCTGTAATGCTGAAAGGCTTCATTGCCAGTTTCCCTTACAGTGAATGGCGGTGGCAGCACTCGGCAGTTAATCCATAAATCAGCTGGGGTGCTGACATAGCGGGCTCCCTGGACAGGTAAGTGTCTATATATATATAAGTCAGCAGCTACAGTATTTGTACAGTATTTGTGGCTGCTGACTTTTAATTTTTTTTTTCCCACAGCTGGAACACCACTTAAGGAGCTTGAGGAGTGGCCTGGGGCTTTGTAGGACACCCCGAAAGGTACTCCCGCAGCGGAGGAGCTGAAAGGATCTGTGTCTCATGTCTTTTCACCTGCAGCATCTTCTTCACAAGTCCCCACAAATTTTTTGCCTGAGAGGGGGCGCTATCACAAGGTCCCCAACCCCTGGGTGACCTGGTGCCCTCCTTACATGGAGTTAGAGGAGAAGGAAGGATAGGGGACCAGCAGTGTCCTGGAGACCCCCCAACGCCCACCATCCTACCTGCCCCTAGGACAGGGGCAGCCACCTCATGCGGATGTTGCGGCTCCAACGGCGGATGATCAGGGACCTCTATGGACTTGAGTTCCCCTTTGTTCTGGAAGCTATGTTACGTACCTCAGAGGCACAGTGGCAGCAGTGGTTGCTATCTGGGACCAGTTTCAGGTGCCCAAACACCATCAGGTGCTTGTGGAAGGGACATCCACCTGTACAGAGTTCTACCGAGTATATCGGAAGTGGAACTATGAATGCCATATTTTCATGGACAAGGTGGTGATGGGCTTGTCCCAATTCCCGAGGACATCCATTATTATGTAGTTAGGCAGGTCCCGGGAACGGAGACCCAGATACCCAGATATGTGAGTCTGAATTTGGACCTATATGCAGGGCTGTCTTTAACACAGGGCAAAAGGGGCAGCTGCCCCGGGTCTGGTCATTGTTTTGGGGCCCAAAGCAGCTGCCCCTTGAGCCCCCAAATAGTTGATAAGTGGATTCAAGAGGGCCCAAGAAATTTTTTGCCCAGGGTCCAATCAATATTAAAGACGGCCCTGGACAGGGCTGTCTTTAACACAGGGCAAAAGGGGCAGCTGCCCCGGGTCCGATCATTGTTTTGGGGCCCAAAGCGGCAGCCCTTGAGCCCCCAACTAGTTGGTAAGTGGATTCAAGAGGGCCCAAGAAAATTTTTGCCCAGGGTCCAATCAATATTAAAGACGGTCCTGCCTATATGGACATATGAGCTGAGAACAGTTTGAGCCATTCCTCAATCGCTAATGTGAACAACCCCTTACTGTTTCTCAACCCCTGATGGAAGGAGAATGAATTTGGACCTAAAACGCGTTGTATAAAGTTTATCATTAAATTACCTTGGACTCTCATTGGAGTGCTCTCATTGGATTATATGTACATATGAGCTGAGAACAGTCTGAAGAGCCCCCCCATGGCTCTGTATAGTGTATGGGGCTTATAAGAACCCGAGAAAGGAAGGCTTTCGGCATTTCCTATATAGACACCCTGCAGCCTGATGGCCCCTCACCCGCCCCGCATCCAATCCATCTCAATGAGAACTTTTCAAGAGCACTTCAAACAAAGTAAAGAAGTAAAAGGACCCCAATTAATAATCACCCCCGGTTCAGGGGCTCTTAGGATCCTTTTGTGCCGCGGCGGGCTAACCGGAGAATTAGTAACCGTACAGCGCAATCAGCATCGCTTATGCTTTCATCTCGGCTCGCTTCGCTTCCAAGGCAGCTGGAAAGTTGTGTGGGTGTGAAGGAGGGAGGCGCTGCTTATGTACCATGGATGATAAGTACGTGTCAATTGTAGCGCGCATTTTATGTCACCGCGACTTCTCCCCCAACGCTCGCCTATCTCCCAGCCTCTTTTATATGCGGGAATTCGCCTTTTATATTACAGGGAACAATTTGTTGTTTCTGGTCAATTTTATTATTTTTGTTTTATGTTTGTGTGTTCTCTACCTTTTTTTTATTCCTTCTCTAAAGTCTTTACAGTGGTAATAAACCCAAAAATGTAATATATTGCAGCTTACCAATCATTAGATGTGGCGGTCGCATACGTTTCCTTTTTAACCTTCCTAGCGGTATTCCCGAGTGTGACTCGGGGTAAGATTTTAGTGCCAAAAGCGGTAACCCCGAGTCACACTCGGGGTAGCGCTAGGAAGATCGCTGGATGCTGGAGGAGGTTTTACTTACCTTTTCTCCGGGATCCAGCGATGTCTGCGAGCGGTGTGCGGCGGCGGAGCTTCCTCCCGATCGTCTGCGAGCCCCGGCTTCCGTCTCCGGCGACGTGACGTCCGCCGGGGGGTGGAACCGGCGGCAAATTCGAATGTAAAATGCACCAAACACACTGATATCGTTCAAAATAAAATAAAATCACATTACATTGCCCCCCAGTGCCCTTTCCTGCAGTTTTACTGTACTTTTTATGTAAATATATGTATATATATATATATATATATATATACATATATATACAGTATATATATATATACATATATATACACAGTATATATATATATACGTATATATATACATATATATATATATATATATATATATATATATATATATATATATATATATATATATACACACACACACATATTATATATATATATATATATATGTATATATATATATATATATATATATATATATATACACACGTAATTCTTGTGAATGAGCAGCCCAAACCAACTGTATACATTATATATATATATATATATATATATATATATATATATATATATATATATATATATACGTATATATATATATATATATATATATAATATATGTATACATAATATATGTATACATATATATATATATATATAATATGTATAATAAATGTATACAGTTGGTTTGGGCTGCTCATTCACAAGAATTACATGCTTTCAGCACCTAAAATAATGGTACCGCTTTCAGCACCTAAAATCCAAAAGAATCATACCGCCAGGGAGGTTAAGGCTCCTTTCACACGCTGCGCTACGTGCTGCGGTCCGTTCTCTGCTCAGCGGGGATCGATCCAACGAGCTAGGGAGGGCTGCAGAGAGACCACTGCTTTCACATACATAAAAGAGTGAGATCTACCAGCCATTATTCCCAGCTAGGGTTGAATGGAGAGCTACAGAAAGAAGCATAAGTTGTGCTGTCTGCAAAGCTAAAGGTATTCCTCAGCAAAGAAGTGTCAGACCTCTGCAGAGAGACCCCTGCTTCCACATACAGAAAAAAGTGAGATTTACCGGATGAGTGGAGTGATAAAGCAAAGAGCATGAGTTGTGCTGCAGAGCTATAGGCCTGGCTCACCAAAGAAGTGTCAGACCTCTGCGGAGAGACCACTGCTTCCACACACGGGAAGGAGTGAGATCTACCTGGCAACATTTCCAACTAGGGTTGAGTGGAGTGATACAGCAAGTCTGTGGGAGACTGAAGGGCACAGAGGGGATTGGGGTGCACTGTAGTGGTGTAAGGGGCACTGTGGGACACTTTTGGAGGTTGGGGGCACTAGGAAGGGCTGAAGTCTTTGTACCAAGCTAGGGAGGGCTGCAGAGAGACCACTGCTTCCACATACAGAAAATATTGAGATCTAGCGGTTGAGTGGAGTGATACAGCAAGGAGCATGAGTTGTGCTGTCTGCAGAGCTATGGGCCTGGCTCAACAAAGAAGCGCCAGACCTCTGCAGAGAGACCACTGCTTCCACATACAGGAATGAGTGAGATCTCCCTGGCAACATTTCCAACTAGGGTTGAGTGGAGTGATACAGCAAGTCTTTGGAAGACTGAAGGGCACTGTGGGGGTATAAGGGGCACTGTGGGACACTTTTGGAGGTTGAGGCTAGCTAGGGAGGGCTGCAGAGAAACCACTGCTTCCACATACAGAAAAGAGTGACATCTACCGGTTGAGTGGAGTGATACAGCAAGGAGCATGAGTGGTGCTGTCTGCAGAGCAATGGGCCTGGCTCAACAAAGAACTGCCAGACCTCTACAGAGAGACCACTGCTTCCACATAGAAAAAGAGCAAGATCTACCTGCCAATATTTCCAGCTTGGGTTGAGTGGAGTGATACAGCAAGGAGCATGAGTGGTGCTGTCTTCAGAGCTATGGGCCTGGCTCAGCAAAGAAGTGGCAGACTTCTGCATAGAGACTATTGCTTCCACACACAGAAAGGATTGAGATCTACCCGGAACATTTCCAACTAGGGTTGAGTGGAGCGATAAAGCAAGTCTGTGGCAGACTGAAGGGCACTGTGTGGATTGGGGGTGCACTGTAGGGGTATAAGGGACACTTTTGGAGGTTGGGGGCACCAAGCTAGGGAGGGCTGCAGAGAGACCACTGCTTCCACATACAGGAAAGAGTGAGATCTACCAGTTGAGTGGAGTGATACAGCAAGGAGCATGAGTGGTGCTGTCTGGAGAGCTATGGGCCTGGCTCAACAAAGAAGTACCAGACCTCTGCAGAGAGACCACTGCTTCCACATACAGAAAGGAGTGAAATCTACCCAGAACATTTCCAACTAGGGTTGAGTGGAGTGATACAGGAAGTCTGTGGGAGACTGAAGGGCACTGTGGGGATTGGGGTGCACTATACGGGTATAAGGGGCACTTTTGGAGGTTTGGGGGCACTAGGAAGGGATGAAGTCTCTGCACCAAGCTAGGGAGGGCTGCAGAGAGACCACTGCTTCCACATACAGAAAAGAGTGAGATCTACCGGTTGAGTGGAGTGATACAGCAAGGAGCATGAGTTGTGCTGTCTGCAGGGCTAAGGACCTGGCTCAGCAAAGAAGTGGCAGAGCTCTGCAGAGAGACCACTGCTTCCACACAGAGAGCACAAAGGTCCTTCCCTGCAGGATGCTGGCAGGGGACAGGCTTATGTACTCAGGATGTGGCTGATAGAAAGCAGGCTGTAAGACTTGGCACAACTCTTTTTTTTTTTTGCATGTAATGCATTTAGCTGATTTAAACTGAAAGTTCATTTGGGCTTTAAAAAAGCAATCACTCCTTTTAACAAATCCATCAGTTGAAGAAATATTACTTCTATTATATATTCCTCAATGTTGCCAACGTAAAAAAAAAGTAACATCCAGCAGAGGGTCTAATGTTGTTTTGGCGAGCGTCCTGCGTGCCGCTGGTGACCTTGCAGTGATAATATACAATGAGTCGCGTTGTCTGTTCCAATAATAATGTCCTTTCCATATTATACAGTTCCTGGAACTTCTGCTGCTCCTAATAATCAGCCTCAAGTCCTATAATGGCTCCATAGAGTGATCTATAAAGGAGTGATATCAATCCTACTACAAGCACAGTGCCGGGGAGGACATGCATCGTATCCCTCAAAGGGAAAGTTCTCCACCTTACTGAGACCAGGGCCTGGGAAGTTCTTCTAAAACGTCACACCTAGGCGATTTGAATCGCGGGTCGGATCACTGCGATTCCGCCCACAATTCCACAATCGCTGCAAAACGCAGGACGTGTTTGCAATGTCATTATTTCTCAATGGCACCCTAAATGCTGTGCCGCGATTCTCGTGCGAGATGCTACAAGCTGCCCGTGTGGAAACGTTGCGCTTAACCACTTAAGCCCCGGAGGATTTTCCTGCTAAAAGACCAGGGGGTATTTTGCGATTCGGCACTGCGTGACTTTAACGGACAATTGCGCGGTCATGCGACGCTGTACCTAAACGAATTTGACGTCCTTTTTTTCCCACAAACAGAGCTTTCTTTTGGTGGTATTTGATCACCTGTGCGATTTTTTGATCACGCGCTATAAACAAAAAAAGAGCGTCAATTTTGCAAAAATAACAATATTTTTCACATTTTTTTATATGAAATTCCCCCCAAAAAAAATGTAAAAATCAAAATTTTTTAACATTTTCGGCCAATTTGTTTTATGCTACCTATGTTTGGTAAAAAAAAAAAAAAAAAAAAAAAAATCGCAAAAAGCGTATTTTGATTGGTTTGCGCAAAAGTTATCGCGTTTACTAACAAAGGGAAAGATTTTTGTCATTTTTGTTGTTTTTTTTTTTAACGCGTAATGGCGGCGATCTGCGATTTTTTTTGCGGTACTGCGACAATGCGGCGGACAGATCGGACCCTTGACTGACATTTTTGACACTTTTGGGGTTACCAGTGACATTTCTACAGTAATCAGTGCTATACATATGCACTGTTACTGTAAAAATACACTGGTAGTGAAGAGGTTAACTTTATTTGGGAGGGTGGGGCTGTGTGTGTCCCTAGGGGCGTGCTTTCTACTGTGATTGGCTGTGGCTTGAGCTGTAAGGACACTGATCAACGGATCTACATAGTAGATCCGTGTGATCAGTGTCTTTACAGCGAGGAGAATGACAGGTGGCTTGTTTACACAAGCTGCCTGACATTCTCCCTCTCCCCCGCCGATCGCCGAGTGGCCGGCGGACATCGGGTCCGCTGGTCACACGCGCGGGGGGGTCCGTGACCGCGCGGGAGCGCGCCTCCGCGGGCGCGCGCTCGCTCCCCAGACCCTCCCAGGCTAGTGACGTTAATTAACGTCACTCTGCCTGGCAGGGGCTGACCGCCGCAGTAAATCTACTTGCGGCGGTCGGCAAGCGGTTAAAGAATTAAAAAAACAAAACACAACATATAACCCAATCGTTTTGTGAAAGTTGAAAGATGATGCTACGCCAAGTAAATAGATACCTAACATGTCATGCTTTAAAATTGCGCACGCTCCTGGAATAGCGACAAACTATGATACCTAAAAATCCCAATAGGTGATGCTTTAACCACTTTGTGATCACCCGCCGCAGTTATACTGCGGCAGGAAGCCGCCCCTGCGCGAACCGCCATAGGTATACATCGGTGGTGCGCAGGCAGCTAGGGGGCGAGCGTGCGCCACCGACGGCACGCTCCCGCCCCCCGCTCGTCAGCAGGGAAGCCGATGCACGGGGCAGGTGGCTCCGATTGCCGCCTGACACCCACAATCGCTCCCCGCTGGGAGAAAAGAACGGTCAGCTGTTGTAAACACAGCCGACCATTCTTCTCCCTGGAATGATCACAGAGCTCCTGTGATCCTGCTATATAGGAACACAGGCCTCTGTGGTCATTTCACAAGCCCATCCCCCATACAGTTAGAGTCACTCCTCTAGGCTCACATTTAACCCCTTGATCACCCCTAGGTTAACCCCTTCCCTGCCAGTGTCATTATTACAGTAACAGTGCATATTTTTAGCACTGATTAATGTAGTAATGTCACTGGTCTCCCCAAAAGTGTCAGTTAAGTGTACGATCTGTCTGCCGCAATGTTGTAGTCCTACAAAAAAAATGCAGATCGCCGCCATTACTAGTAAAACATTACTAGCTATTTTTTTGTTTATAGCGCAAAAAAAAAAAAATCGCACACGTGATCAAATACCACCAAAAGAAAGCGCTATTTGTGGGGAAAAAAGGACATCAATTTTATTTGGGTACAGTGCCGCATGACCGTGCAATTGTCCATTAAAGTAACGCAGTGCCGAATCGCAAAATAGGGCCTGGTCATTAAGGGGGCAAATTCTTGTGGTCTTAAAGTGGTTAATGAATTTCAAAAAAACAAAAAAACACAATATACACCCCAGTCGTTTTTTTTTAAATGTGAAAGATGATGCTACACTAAATAAATAGATACCTAACATGTCATGCTTTACCTAGATAAATAGATACCTAACATGTCATGCTTTAACCACTTGCCGACTGCCTGCCGCAGTTTTGCTGGCTCGGCTGCACGAAGCGGGATGCCGATCCACGGGACCGGAGGCCGACAAATGTTCCTGCTGCAGACAGACCGGCCGAGTCCTGAAAGGCTTGGTGTATGAGATTTAGCTTTGTGTTTTTATTCAGGGTGTATATATATTTCTTGAACAGTTTGTCACACATCAGGATCCTGAGGAAGCCCAGACTGTGGGCGAAACACGTCGATCGGCCGTTTTGTAGTTGTGTTATGTGATACACCTTTTATGCACTGTATTTTCATGTGTCGATTTTATTATTTTGTTTTCAATAAAATGTAAATATTTTTTATGATTTTCTCTTCTTTTGAGATTTTTGGGCAAATTAAAATCCCCATCTTCCTCATCTGCAGCGTTTTTCCCTTGTCAGACTTGGTTTATTTTTAGATGTACTCAATTTACAGGGGATTGTGCCGGGCTTTTGCTGATAGATATTGACTCTCCACCCATTTCCCATTTGTGGTTTAAAAAAGAAAAAGCCCAATAGAAGAAACCCTGACATTCTGGAGGTGGCGGGATCTCCTCCTGGATGCTTGCTCTACACTTTGAAAGAGCCCTAAATGTAATTCTATAGAATTTTTACTTTTTTGTATTGCCAAAAACCTGTCTACCGACATATTAAGCTACTTTATATAATAAAGTTCTTTCTCTTCCAGTGCCCAAAGCTGACTTGATCTCTATCCTCCAGAAAATATTTCAGAAGCGTATTTTGCTTTTAGAGGACTCTCCATACAGCGACAAGGATACCGCCATGTCATCAGCAGAAGGAAAGTATTTTTGTTCTGGAAAGCCACGTCCTGTTCTCAAGTCTCTCTGTGTCATATGCTTAGAAGCTTTCAAAATGGACATCTGCGGCAAGACCGGAAAATACGCGACTGTCTAATGGAATACTAGGAAGAGTCATGAGAATGCACTTTATACATTAAGGAATATGACATTTAGATTAGTGTGTAACTAGAATGTTCAGGACTTCAGTAGGGGAGTTCAGTCCTAGACGTAGGGTAGGCAACCATTTCAGCCTAGTGTGCTGCAAAAGTTCGAGAAATTGACAGTGCCTGACTGCCATTAGAAATCATAGGGCCCCCTGTACACCCTACACGACAAAGCCCTCCGATCCCCCCCACTGTCTCCCCATACACTTTAACATCTTGCGCTGTCTTCCACAACCTTTCAGACACCCATCATACCTCCAGACTTTAGAACTTGAGAAAGAGGAACACCTCACCTAGAGAAGGAACGCAGCTGCAAAAATTGGGCATGGTTTAATTACACTAAATATGGGACAAAGCGTAAAAGAGTCTACTCACAGTATACACCACACACATTTGCCACAGTCCTTGTGCCTAAAAAATACTCCTTAATTGCAGTAGTACAAATAAGAGTCTTACAGACATACATAAACCTCAGCACAAAGGATAACTATTTCATATTGAAACTCTTCCATTACTCCTCTTAGTGGCCCCCTGGAGGGCTTCTATCGTGTGTACTGGCAGCAATGCTTTTTTTATGCAGATAAAACTCTGTGCCCAGCCATAGCTCCTTCCCTGACCCTATGGGATCCCTCTGTCAGAGTAAATCATGTTTGGGGGTCTTGTTGACCTTGTGTAGAGCATTTTGTGTCTGAAGTGCTAAAACACAGTGTTCTCCTCAGATCATGGCAGCTGCTAAGTGGAGGGAGCTAACCTTATGTGGTGAAGGGGTAACATTCCATGGCAACTAGCAAGTGAAGGAAGCTGAACTCTGGGGTGGAAGGGGGTTACATGAATGGGGGGGCTACTGGATGGTCTGGGGGCCAGTGGCAGGTCCTTAGGCTCTCCTGCCATAGATCTCAGCAGTTTGCAGTGAAACGTAGACTGGAAAGGGTGTGTGTGTGTGTGTGTCAGAGAGTTGGGAAAGAGTGTAGACTAGGGCAGTGGTTCCCAACCACTAGGCCATTTCCCCCTGCTGGGCTGTGGCCTCCCTCCTCCCAGACCTCCAGCTAGCTGCAGATCCCCTAACCTCCCACTGTGCCTCCCAGCTCTCATAGTGCCACCCAACATCCTATAGTGACCAGCAGTGTCCCTCAACCTCTCACAGTGCCCCAGGCCCTCTAAGAGCCCTGAGTTCCCACAGTGTCTGTCCACCTCTCACAGTGTTCTCCTGCCCTATTACAGTGTCCAGTCTGCCATATTACCCCTGCAAACCCCCTGACTCCTGGAGATTCCTCACAGTTTCTCCCAGATCCCTCTAGAAACGTAATTCCCTACAGGGCTAACAAGTCTGCTGCACAGTCCCCTAACCCCCTCTAGAACCTTCATTCCCCCACAGTGACATCCAGCCCCGTTCAGACTTTCAATACATATTTTGTATTCCCATGCATGTGTGATTATAAAGTTTTCACTGTTGGGTCATGGAAGATTTTGGAAGAGTTTACTGGGTCCTGGTCTCGATAAGGTTGAGAACCAATTCACATGGGTGTGGAGAGCCAGCAGAAGTGTGTAGATGAGCTGGGATGGAAAAGGACAAGTAAATTCCAAGGAACCAAGAAACAGTGCTGATCAAGTACCTCTAGGTCCGTTGGCTATGGAAGAGAGAACTGGATCAGGACTAAACTCCGCCAGCTGGACTTGGTCATGCACAGCCTCAAATGTCCTCACTCACTAGTGTGCTTTCTTCAGGGAGATGGGTGCATGTGCTTGCAGAAAAGGTGTCAGGCACTGACCCCTCTCCTAAACAAGGGTTCTCCAAAATTTCTAATCGAAGTTCCATTTTACTGTCCTTCAGACTTTAGAAGGGCCAGACTATGGCAAGTAGGAGGAGGAATAGTGCCCCATTGTTGGTATCAGTGGGAGGAATAGTGCCCCATCATTGGTTTCAGGGGGAGGAATAGTGCCCCATCATTGGTTTCAGGGGGAGGAATAGTGCCCCATCACTGGTGTCAGGGGGAGGAATAGTGCCCCATCATTGGTATCAGTGGCAGGAATAGTGCCCCATCATTGGTGTCAGTGGGAGGAATAGTGCCCCATCAATGGTGTCAGTGGGAGGAATAGTGCCTCATCATTGGTGTCAGTGGGAGGAATAGTGGTCCATTCATTGTTGTCAGTAGGAGGGATAGTGCCCCATCATTGTCAGTGGAAGGAATAGCGTCCCATCATTGTTGTCCATGGGAGGACTAGTGCCCCTTCATTGGTGTCAGTGGGAGGACTAGTGCCCCTTCATTGGTGTCAGTGGGAGGAATGGTTTCCGATCATTGGTTTTAGCGGGAGGAAAAGTGCCCAATGATTGGTGTCTGTGGGTGGAATAGTGCCCCATCATTAGTTTCAATGGAAGGAACAGTGCCCCATCATTGATGTCAGTGGGTGAAAGAGTGCCCCATCATTGGGATCAGTGAAAAAAGAATAGTGCCCCATCATTGGTATCAGTGGGAGGGATAGTGCCCCATCGTTGGTGTCAGTTGGAGAGATAGTGCCCCATTGTTGGAGTATGTCCATCATAAAAGCTTCCCTTGCCCGGTAACAGCACAATCTAAGATCCTGCAGCTTTCCCAGTCACTAGTCGGGACTCAGCATAGAATAAAAGAAAGACAAGCTCCAAAACAGAAATATATATCCTAGATGGATATTGAAGTAAAGGTATCCACGTCCCAAAATTCATTAAAAAATAGGAACAAGGAGGGGCAGGGGGACTTTTAAAGGGGATACCGTCATTAGACCAATAATCAAAGTACATATGGGGTAAAAAACAATCTTTATTGGAAGAAACCATCATCATATATAGAAGAGATTGCTGTATTAAAAAACATAGATACTGTATTGCAAATATTGTAGGTAGCATGCACAGAAACCCAAGGGGTAACATAGGTTTGATGTAGTGATGAACGTTGATGCCCATACACTGGCCCAACATGTTTCGCGGGTGACCGCTTCTTCAGGGGCATATACACAGATAAAGGGACATCACAGATGCTACCAGAAGAATGAAAAAGAATGAAAAAGAACATGATGAGTGGAACAAAATATCACATATTTGATATTGTGATATGTGATATGTGATATTTTGTTCCACTCATCATGTTCTTTTTCATTCTTCTGGTAGCATCTGTGATGTCCCTTTATCTGTGTATATGCCCCTGAAGAAGCGGTCACCCGCGAAACATGTTGGGCCAGTGTATGGGCATCAACGTTCATCACTACATCAAACCTATGTTACCCCTTGGGTTTCTGTGCATGCTACCTACAATATTTGCAATACAGTATCTATGTTTTTTAATACAGCAATCTCTTCTATATATGATGATGGTTTCTTCCAATAAAGATTGTTTTTTACCCCATATGTACTTTGATTATTGGTCTAATGACGGTATCCCCTTTAAAAGTCCCCCTGCCCCTCCTTGGGACTCAGCATAGGGTGGTGAGAAACATAAGAACCATTTATTGAAAACTGAGAGAAGTTATATACCACACAAAATCAGATAAAAGCTTGACCGCATTATTGTATGCAAAATAAACTGTATACAGGAATATAATTAACATAACTAAGGGACAGCCAACATAAACAGAATGCTACTCCCCCTCTAGCAACTAATAGCTGACAGTGATATAATTAACATGAGCTAATTAACTAGTCACTTAAACCAGCCTAGGTGACCGGACTATTCGGCACCTACAACCCTGAATACAAAGTACTGTACATTACACATTATTATAAGCATAAAACATAACATCCTACAATGGTTCCATAACAAGGTAAAGTGGTCACCGGATTAATCTCCTCTGATCAGACAGACAGAAACAATAGGTGACCCAATTAACAATGGGACAGACATACTTAAAAACACAACACCTTAATACACAGAGTATAGCAGGAGACCTACACATACTTACAACAAACACATTATGCCAATGGACCCCAGTGATTTGAGCGGATTACATTAACATCTACAGTTATTGCTGGTTTGAGGCCCCAAATATGTATATAGAACCTCCGGTTCCCAGAGTCTATCTGTTTTAGGGAGCTATGGACTTGAATCCAAAGCAAAACCACTCCAAGGGTCCCCCAGGCCCACACCTCCTAAAGAGTAGTGTTCCCCTAAAATCCAAGGTCCATAGTCCATAGGCAAGAGGGCACCCTGCAGTCCCCTCCAAAAGCTGCTGTCCTGCCTGGGTCTTTCACATTGGTGTCAGTGGAAGGAATAGTGCCCCATCGTTGGTGTCAGCAGGACAGATAGTGCCCAATTGTTGGTGTAAGTGGGAGGAATACTGTCCTATCATTGATGTCAGTAGGAGGAATAATGTCTTGTATCAATGAGAGTAATAGTGCCACAAGGGGCAGAAAAAGGCAAGCAAAGGACCACATCCGGTTTGTGGGCTGCAGGTTGGAGACCACTGAATGAATTTTGCCTAATGTCCAACTATGTCAACTGCTAATTGCAATAAAAGCAAACCAAATAAAATAGAGGAGTACAATGTCCAACTATGGCATACAAACTTTGGTTGACTCTCTAAAGCAAGCATCATGAAACGTATTCATGGTATTACTCTTGATGGCCAACGCTATGTAGAAATGTT
This sequence comes from Pelophylax lessonae, assembly GCF_965119305.1. NCBI lineage: Eukaryota > Metazoa > Chordata > Amphibia > Anura > Ranidae > Pelophylax > Pelophylax lessonae. The sequence goes on along the minus strand of NC_138775.1, from coordinate 23,252,917 downwards.
CCATCTCTGCAACACATGGAAAGGAACCTGAACACAAAGCCAATGCAGGATAAAGCAAACCAAATAAAATAGAGGAGTACAATGTCCAACTATGGTATAAAAACTTTGGTTGACTCTCTAAGCAAGCATCATGAAACGTATTCATGGTATTACTCTTGATGGCCAACCCTATGTAGAAATGTTCCATCTCTGCAACACATGGAAAGGAACCTGAACACAAAGCCAATGCAGGATAAAGAAAACCAAATAAAATAGAGGAGTACAATGTCCAATTATGGCAAAAAAACTTTGGTTGACTCTATAAGCAAGCATCATGAAACCTATTTGTGGTATTACTCTTGAAAAGACAAGAACTCACTGCTCAAGGTGGTGTGATTGCCTGATGAATGATGAAACACACAGTCAGTGTGTGAAACACGTCTACCTTGTCACGATTGTCATATTTGGATGTCCAGTCAATAAATCTGGATTTTGACTCAACCTGGAGTGCTGCCAATTCCTTTTCCTTTATGGTATTACTCTTGATGGCCAACGTTATGTAGAAATGTTCCATCTCTGCAACACATGGAAAGGAACCTGAACACAAAGCCAATGCAGGATAAAGCAAACCAAATAAAATAGAGTACAATGTCCAACTATGGCATAAAAACTTTGGTTGACTCTCTAAGCAAGCATCATGAAACCTATTCATGGTATTACTCTTGATGGCCAACGCTATGTAGAAATGTTCCATCTCTGCAACACATGGAAAGGAACCTGAACGCGGCACATGTGAGCATAGCTGTGATGTCAACTCTGCGTCACGTTACTCTCAGTATTCTATAGTCTCTGCTGTGGCCCTGCGTCACTCATCATAGAGAAGGACATCAAGCTGCAAATAGAAACAGTTCTGTTTACGATAAACGTCGTGAATGCGATCATTATGTGGCGTCACACAATGGGGGCGACATTGGAAATGAATGTCTAATGTGCAATTTAGCGGGATGACTGGCTCGTACTACTATTGTTGGGCCATTTCCAAGGTATTAATTATTAGGCTTAATGGCAAGTAATTCTTTATAGCGAGCTCGGAGCGCAGTGACGGAGCTTCAGCCTTGACGGATGAAACCTGACACTGAAAGGAATGCAGCATAATGAACAGCCCGCTGCTCTTTGGCTGATGAAGAAGTAAAAGTTCCAGCATGCTTTGCTGGCAACTGAATCTGCAGGTCCAGCATAGTGATTCTCTGAAATCCAATTCACTGCCAGTTTGCAGGGTAGGGTATTTGTGATCCTCCTTTTTTTTTTTTTTTTTTAATCCAATTTTAAAGTGTATGACAGTGAAAATTTTTTTTTTTCTTTTTCAGCTCTGGAACTGAAGTTAAATTTTCCCTTCTCTAAAAGGTTTAAAATACCGTATATACTCGTGTATAAGTCGACTTTTTCAGCACATTTTTTTTGCTGAAAAAGCCCTCCTCGGCTTAAACTTGAGTGAGGGTCCCACTTACCTGTTCCCCGGTGAAGTGTGCATGCACAGCCACCGCTTGGGAAAGCCTGTACACGTTCGGCTATTCCCAGGCAGACGGCGCATGCGCGGTGATGTGTTGGCATCGGGTGGCGTTATTTTTAAATGTAAGGTGCCTCACCAAAAGGTAAGTGAGACTCCTCCGCAGCCCCTGCATCACCTCAGGAGATGCAGTGCTGCGGGCATGGTACAGGAGATTCTCCTGTACCATGCCTGCAGCACTGCATCTCCTGTACCATCTCCTGTACCATGCCTGTACCATCTCCTGTACTATGCCCGCAGCCCTGCATCTCCTGTACCATCTCCTGTACTATGCCCGCAGCCCTGCATCTCCTGTACCATCTCCTGTACCATCTCTTGTACTATGCCCGCAGCCCTGCATCTCCTGTACCATCTCCTGTACCATGCCTGTACCATCTCCTGTACTATGCCCGCAGCCCTGCATCTCCTGTACCATCTCCTGTACCGTGCCTGTACCATCTCCTGTACTATGCCCGCAGCCCTGCATCTCCTGTACCGTGCCTGTACCATCTCCTATACCATGCCTGTATCATCTCCTGTACCCTCTCCTGTACCATCTCCTGTACCATGCCCACAGCCCTGCATCTCCTGTACCGTGCCTGTACCATCTCCTATACCATGCCTGTATCATCTCCTGTACCATCTCCTGTACCATCTCCTGTACCGTGCCTGTACCATCTCCTGTACTATGCCCGCAGCCCTGCATCTCCTGTACCGTGCCTGTACCATCTCCTATACCATGCCTGTATCATCTCCTGTACCATCTCCTGTACCATCTCCTGTACTATCTCTTGTACCATCTCCTGTACCATCTTCTGTACCATGCCTGTACCATCCTCGTACCATCTCCTGTACTATGCCCGCAGCCCTGCATCTCCTGTACCATGCCCACAGCCCCAGCACCATGCCCACGGCCCGTGTTTTGGGTCTCGCTGTGGTCCAGTTGGGTCCAGTAGCTGCTGCATTTCCCACCCTAGGCTTATACTCAAGTCAATAAGTTTTCCCAGTTTTTTGTGTTAAAATTAGGTGCCTCAGCTTATATTCGGGTCGGCTTATACTCGAGTATATACGGTAATACATTTCCCTTATTATTACATGCAATCTAATAATGTCCCAAGAATAATGCCCCATTGTTGGTGTCCGTGAGAAAAATAGTGCCCCATGATTGGTGTCAGTGGAAGGAATAGTGCTTCATCGTTGATGTGAGTAGCAGGAATTATGCCCCATTGTTGATGTCAGTGGGAGGAATAGTTCCCCATCATTGGTATCAGTGGGAGGAATAGTTCCCCAATTATTGGTGTCAGTGGGAGGAATGGTTCCCCATCATTGGTGTCAGTGGGAGGAATAGTGTCTCATCATTGGTATCAGTGGGAGGAATAGTTCCCCAATTATTGGTGTCAGTGGGAGGAATGGTTCCCCATCATTGGTGTCAGTGGGAGGAATAGTTCCCCAATTATTGGTGTCAGTGGGAGGAATAGTACCCCATCATTGATGTCAGTAGCAGGAATCATGACCCATTTTTTGAATTAATGGGAGGAATAGTGCCCCAAGGGCCGGATAAAAGCAAGCTAATGGCAACAAACCCGGAGGTGGAGGAACTTGACTGGCCTGACCTCAACCCGATAGAACACTTTTGGAATGAATTAAAGTGGAGACTGCGAGCCAGGCCTTCTAGTCCACATCAGTGCCTGACCTCACAAATGTGCTCCTGGAAGAATGGTCAAACATTCCCATAGACACACTCCTAAACCTTGTAGACAGCCTTCCCAGATGAGTTGAAGCTGTTATAGCTGAAAAAGGGTGGGCCAACTCAATATTGAACCCTACAGACTAATGGGCCATACACACTACCAAAACCATATAATATGAGGTCACTAAACACTTTCAATTTGTATGCAATCTGGCAGGCCCTTGCACTACATAGAAAAGGTAAATCTGAAGGAAAAAGTCTTCAGAAAATCTTATAGTGTGTATGGCCCTTAAGACTGGGATGTCATTAAAGTTCATGTGTGTGTAAAGGCAGGCGTCCCAATACTTTTGGTATATAGTGTATATTTAACCCTTGCAGTGTGGGGGAAAGGGGGGGGGGTACTGAAAGGGAATTTTTTTCGTAATTCTCGGAGCTCAGCTTTAAAGTCCATGGTGACTCGGCAGAGCTGCTCTTTAAGTACTATATTACCCCTTGGATCTCATATCTATTATAAAGTTAATATCTCCTATGTTGCATCATTGTGAATTATTTATGCTCCACAATAATGAAAGTATCATTACTGTTAAACTTCCACTTGGGGGAAAAAAACAATCAAATAATAACAAAGCAAAGTGATTCATGGTTTAATTTTTGTTAAAAAAAAAAAAACGAATAAAAATGCTGGATACAAAAGCGCAAACACAAAAAAAAAAAAAAAACAAGTCTGGCTTGAGCAGAATGCGAATCGGGGGCCGGTCTTCTGTATCGGAGAATTAGGATCAGGCTAACACACCAATATTTTGCTCATTAACAGATGATGGCCTTGTGCGGAGTTTCCCCCCCACTGAACGTGTGGCAGGCCGGGAAACTGCCTGTCGGGGGTCTGGGATGAACTAGTAATGAGCAACAGCGGGGGTCAAATGTAGGCAATTAAACTCTGCGAGTGTGAGAATTTGGATGCTGCAGCCCGGCGCACACGATGCTGACTCTCCTTTACAAACCAGCAGACCGTGGCGCGGAGACGCATTGTGGATTTTAGAGGCCGGAGTGCGTTATATTAAGTCTGGCCAAGCAACTAAATATGCAGCTGAAATGCATGTACGGGAGGTGCTTTACCTGCAAAGGATTTATCATTTTGTTCAGCTGGTTTTGTGATCCAGACACCCCTGCCAGACAGCACAGCCAGCTGCTGGACATTTGCCGGAGTTAACCTGTTGTGGACACTGGATGTACTGCAAATGTCTACAAAACCTTAGCAAAGTAGACATCTGTGATATGTCCTGTCCTTCTGCCGTCATTCTACCCCCCAGTGCTGCCAACCTACCAGATTGGAATTTACTGACATGACACCCAAAATTTACTGGCACAGCCAGGTTTTTATGTGAATTTTACAAAAGTTACAAAATTACAGTTTAAGCAGTTGTCGACCGCCCGCCACAGTTATACTGCGGCAGGCAGCCGCTCCTGCGCAAACCAATGTCGGTCGCGCGCCTGCAGCTAGGGGGCGAGCACGCAACGCCGGCGGCGCGCTCTCGCCCCTGCTTGTCAGCGGTGACTCCGATGCACGGGGCAGGCGGCTCCGATTGCCGCCTGACACCCGCGATCGTTCCCCGCTGAGAAAGAAGGACGGTCGGCTGTTGTAAACACAGCTGACCGTTCTTCTCTCTGGAATGATCATAGAGCTCATGTTATCCTTCTATATAGGATCACAAGTCTCGATGATCATTTCACAAGCCACCCCCCCCCCCCACAGTTAGAAACACTCCCCTAGGCTCACATTTAACCCCTTGATCACCCACAGGGTTAACCCCTTCCCTGCCAGTGTCATTATTACAGAAACAGTGCATATTTTTAGCACTGATTACTGTAGTAATGTCACTGGTACCCCCAAAAGTGTCAAAAATGTCAGTCAGGGGTCCGATCTGTCCGCTGCAATGTCGCAGTCCCGCAAAAAATCGCCGCCATTACTAGTAAAAAAAAAAAACCAATAAAAATGACATAAATCTTTCCCGTAGTTAGTAGACGCGATAACTGCGCAAGCCAATCAAAATACATTTATTGCGTTTTTTTTTAACCAAAAATATGTAGCAGAAAACAAATTGGCCTAAAATGTTAAAAAATTTTGATTTTTACATTTTTTTTTGAGAATTTCATATAAAAAAATGTGAAAAAACGGAAAATTTATATCAATACTTACCGTAATTTTCCTTTCCTGATAGAACTCCATGGCAGCACACGTATGGGTAGGCTCCGCCTCCTCTCCTACCCTATAGGACCCCACTCCCATAAATTTTTGCTCCAAGCCAGGAGCCGTGTTCCATATATAGACTACTCCAGCAGATGGGAGGGAACTCCTGCTGCCATGGAGTTCTATCAGGAAAGGAAAATTACGGTAAGTATTGATATAAATTTTCCGTTTTCCTGACAGACTCCATGGCAGCACACGTATGGGAAATAACTAGCCATACACACCCGGGTGGGCAACTGCTGGTCAAACAGAAATAGGTTTAATTTGCACCGTCAACAGACAAAATCTTTAAACCAAAATCAACTGAGGATAAAGAAGCAGGTTCAACACAATAGTGTGACATGAAAGTGTTAATTGAGGACCATGAGGCCGCTCTGCAAATGACATCTGGTGCAACATGAAGGGAAGCCGCCCAAGACGTAGAAATCCCTCTGGTGGAATGAGCCGTCACCACTTCCGGAGGAGCCAGTCCCTTGGCTCTATATGCCCACTGGATGGTCTGAACTATCCAGCTAGAAATTGTTCTGGAAGAAGCCCTCTTGCCTCTGTTCTTTCCATAAAAGAGAACAAATAGATAGTCTGACTTGCGAAAGGAAGCTGTGAACTTCAAGTATGTTTGAAGGACTTCGCCCACATCCAACGGATGGGTACTCTGGTCATCTTGAGACTTGAATGTAGGTAAAACAATCTCTTGGTTGACATGAAAAACTGAATTTACCTTCGGATTGGACCCTAGCATAGGGACCAGGACAACCCGATCAGGAAAAAATGTCAGAAAAGGTTCTTTGCAACCTAGGTCACTAATTTCAGAGACACGTTTAGCCGATGTGATGGCTACTAAAAAGGCCGTCTTCATAGACAGATTCTTAAGGAAGAAGGAATCTCCATGTTCCAAAACTCTTGTTGAGAGAAACTCAAGGACTAGTGGAAGGTCCCATTTGGGGAACCTGGGTTTCCTGGGAGGTCTCATTCTTGACGCACCTCTGAAAAACTGCCGGACCAGAGGATGTTTTGCCCATGAGGTCCCCGTGAAGGCAGAGATTGCTGAGATCTGTACTCTGAGAGAGCCAACAGCCAGAGATAGGTCTAAGCCTGTCTGGAGGAACCCCAGAATGTGATGGATCTTAGGATTAGTGATGAAATCGGACTCATTAGACATGTAATCCTCAAACTTAGACCAGATCCTCTCGTAGACTTTGTTGGTGCCCGGTCTCCTGGCACTCATCATTGTGGACATTGCCGCACTTGGACAGCCAAGAGCTTTTAGTCTTTCCCTCTCAAGGACCATGCCATGAGATGTAACTGCGCTGGGCATGGATGCAGCACTGGACCCTGAGATAGAAGGTCCGACCTGAATGGCAGGGGAACAGGATCCCGAAAGCTCAGTTGGAGCAGCAGAGGAAACCAGGGCCTCCTTGGCCAAAACGGAAGAATTGCTATGATTTCTACCCTCTCTCTCCTGAGTCTCTGCAGGAACTTGAATATCACTGGGACCGGGGGAAAAGCATATGCTTTGTGGAACTTCCAGTGGTCCGTCAGAGCATCTACCCCGTAGGCTTGGGGATAACGCCATCTCGAGTAGAATTTCGTCAGTTTGGCATTGTTTGGAGAGGCAAACAGGTCTACTTCCGGAAGAATCCCCAGAGAGATGACCCACTTGAAGGTTTCTGGATGAAGAGACCATTCGTTGTTGTCTAGATTGGTTCTTGACAGAAAATCTGCCTGAACGTTCTGGACTCCTGGAAGATAAGCAGCTGATAGATTGGCAAGATTCCGTTGGGCCCATGCCATGATCGGTTTCACTTCTTCCAGAAGGGAGGAACTGCGGGTGCCCCCTTGCCTCTTGATATATGCGACTGCCGTCGTATTGTCTAGCCGTAGAAGGACCGAGGACCCTTTCACCAAGTGACGGAAAGCCATGATGGCACGAAAAGCTGCCCGAAGCTCCAGGACATTTGAGACCAACCCGAGGGTGGGAAAGTCCCACCTGCCCTGGGCCACCTCTGACAGGCAGTGCGCACCCCAGCCCGTCTGGCTGGCATCCGATGTCACAACGATCCAAGGAACGGGAACGATCGAATGACAATTCAGGAGATTTTCCCGTTGTAGCCACCAAGACAGACTCGCCCTCATAGAGGATGTTATCCGTACAGGAGTGTCTGGATTCCCAGAGCTCCATTGGCGGAGGAAACCGATTTGAAAGGGCCTCATCCTCCACTGTGCCCACTTGACCATGGGGGCCGTGGAGACCATGGTCCCTATTATTTTCAGACACTGTGATGCCCGAAGATAAGGAGTTGACATTGCCGGTTGTATTCTGCTGCGGATCACCGGAATCTTCTCCACTGGAAGAGAGATGGTGCCTCTGGAGGTGTTGAAGAGTGCCCCCAGGAAGATCAAGGATTTTGACGGATCCAGATGGCTTTTCTCCAGATTCAAGAGCCACCCGAATTCTTGAAGGGTGGAGATTACCTGAGATCTGTGTTGCAGAATCTGTGCTTGGTCTTGAGAAAGAAGAAGCAGATCGTCTAAGTAGTGAAACAGTCGGATCCCTTTCGATCTGATCAGAGCTACAATAGCCAGTAAGACCTTTGAAAAGACTCGAGGTGAGGTGGTAAGCCCGAAAGGGAGACAGGTAAACTGGAGATGCACTTGACCCACGGCAAAGCGAAGAAACTTTTGTAATTCTGCTGCCACTGGGACATGGAAATAGGCATCTTTTAGATCTATGGAGATCATCCAATCTTCTGGTTGCACCACTTGGCGGATAGTGAAGAGTGTCTCCATCCTGAACCTCTCTTTCTTTATGAAAGAGTTCAGATGAGTCAGGTCTATGACCGGTCTCCAAGAACCGTTTTTCTTTAGCACCATGAATAGAGGTGAATAAAGGCCTTGAAACCTTTCTTCGGCCGGAACTGGGATGACAGCACCTTGAGAGATCAGGGAATCTACGTATGACAGAAGAATTGACTTCTTTTCTTCCACGCGAGGTAGAGCCGTAGGGATGAACCGCAGAATTGGAGTTTCTTCGAAAGACCAAACGTGACCATGAGACACAGTCTTGACGGTCCACTGGTCCGTAATCAAGGCTGCCCAAACGTGCGCAAACTGACGTAGACGAGCGCCTACTCGCAACGCTTGAGCAGGCCTGATATCAAAAAGACTTTGTGGTCTCCCGACCACTAGAAGGTGTTCCCTTGTTGAACTTCTGACCTGTAGGTTGAGATCTTTTCCAATTCTTTCTGAACTCACGTCCAGGCCTGTAAGATCGAGCTTCTCTGGATCGATCCGAACTTGGTTTGTGCTGAAATCTTCTGCGGTCAAACAAACGGCGATCCTGAGGGAGGAAACCTGATTTACCACCAGTGGCACGGGTAATGGCACTGTCCAGCTTGTTGCCAAAAAGGGACGCACCCTCAAACGGAATCCTGCACCAGGCTTGTTTGGAAGCAGGATCGGCCAGCCAGGGACGTAACCATAAAGCACGTTTGGTCGTGACAGAAGAGAGCATGACCCGTGCCACCAGGCGAATGATATCAATGGAAGCCTCTCCCAAAAAGGCCGTTGCTAACCTTAGTTCATACACAGCCGAGCTTCTGGCTGCTTCTTCTGAGACACCTTTCAGTGTGGTCTCCACGTTATCTACCCAAGCCTCCATAGCTTTGGATGTGGCTGCAAGGGCTAGGGCTGGCTTGCAGGTCATACCAGCTAACAGATAGATCTTTTTGAGATCCGTATCAATTCGTCTATCCAGACCATCTTTAAATGAGACGGAATCTTCCAAAGGTAGGGTAACGTGTTTGACTAGCCTCATCAAGGCTGCGTCTATTGTAGGTGCAGAATCAAGATGCTTCACCTTGTCGGTCTTAAAAGGATATAACCTGGAAAATTTGGACGATAAGGAATTCTTTCTTTCAACTCCATGCCATTCGTCTCTAATGATTTCCCCCAGCTCATTCAGAAAAGGGAAATGATCCCGTTCTTTCTTGAGATGTTTAAAGTATTTCTTCTGTTTTGCTGGGGAGTCTGCTGGCTCTTCCCATTTTAACGCCTCTTTTACCGCTCTTACTAGCGGAGAGATCATGGCAAAATCAAAACCTGAACTTTGGTCTTCTAGGTCATCCTCACTTTCAGAGGAATCCGAGAAGCGACTCGGCTGGGAAGTGCCTGGCTCTACGTCTTCCCTCTGAGGGAGAACTGGAGTATCGGTTGTATGCCCAGACAGCCGGTTGGAATCCCAATCCCTTAAGGATTCTTGCACGATCCGCCTGACCAGGGTTTCCACTGGTGGATCTGGGACTTGTTTTTCCTTGATTGCCCGAGAATAGCAGGCATCACACAAGGATCTATCCTCAGGGACTACAGCCCTACAACCCCAGCAAGATTTGTGTGCGGGGCGGTCAGCATGTCGGGAAGACCGGCTTGGACAATCATCATGGCGCCTAGACCTAGACCTGGATCTATGGTGCCTGGATTTGGATGATGCATGGTGATGGCCTGAAGGTGATCTATCCTTTGATCCCGATGCAGGACGTTGGTCAGACCTAAAAGGGCTGAAAACAAAGGAAAGAAAAGCTCAGGCTACAGTAAGCCAGCTGGCAGACAAGCGAGAGTTAAAAGCTAAAGCTCACCTGTTGCGCAGGGACTGGCCACCGGGGGGCGGTGAGGCATCCATTGCAAATCACAGCGAGATAACCTGCAATAGGAAGGATGTAAGAACTCAATCTTACCTTCCCATAGCCGCCTTTCCCCTCCCCCATTCAAGCAGGACTGACCCAGCACAGGACTTACCAAACACAGGCAGAGACACAGCGTGGGGAGGCCGCCGCGAAAGCCCACAGACATCCCAAGAATGACAGCTCCATCAGCTGTTTAAATTTCCCGGGAGCCGTAAAGCCACGCCCCCCCCGACGCCACCGCGTCATGGAGGACCGGAAGTGGCGTGCGCACATGCGCAGACCACTTAGGAACCAAGCCTCGCAATGAACACCCAACTGGGAATCAGGAGGCAGGGGGAGGAGCCGAGAGCGACGGCCTGGAACGCAGGAGCGCTCCAGCCACCATACTAACCAGGAAGCAAAACGATATAAAGTATAAAGTAAGCAATACATTACCACCAATACCGACAGAAGGACCTGGAACGCTCCTCAACCGGAGACTAGCGTGTGCGTCAGGGCATAAGGGCCTCCCGCTAGTAGCAAGGACGTTTGGCCAAGCGATGCAGCCCACCTCTCATTCAGGATTTATGGCATCTTCCGGCATCATTTCAAATTGCCCGGGTCCACCCAGTAGTACTGAGATTGCTGGACTAAGGTAGAAAGGCATCATCCAGGAAAGCCACACGCCACCAGGTATGTAAGAAAACGCATCCTATAAGGTAAGACTTCTCTTGCGGAAGGAGGACAAAAAAGGAACACGGCTCCTGGCTTGGAGCAAAAATTTATGGGAGTGGGGTCCTATAGGGTAGGAGAGGAGGCGGAGCCTACCCATACGTGTGCTGCCATGGAGTCTGTCAGGAAATATTGTTATTTTTTCAAAATTGTCGCTCTTTTTTTGTTTATAGCGCAAAAAATAAAAATCACACAGGTGATCAAATACCACCAAAAGAAAGCTCTATTTGTGGGGAAAAAAGAACATCAATTTAATTTAGGTACACAATTGTCCGTTAAATTCACGCAGTGCCGAATCGCAAAATAGGGCCTGGTCTTTGAGCAGCCAATTCCTCCGGGGCTTAATTGGTAAAATGCAAATTTCAGTATTTAAGCTGTAAACAAGTACAATAAGCAAATAGCAATGCGATTTAAAGTGAATATTAAGGTAAAAAAAAAAAAAACCGTATTGCTGTAATTTTAGATATAGTTCTTTGCCATGAGGTGCCATGTTCGACTTCCAGTGACCAGTATGAGAGAGTGAGAGCGATAACACCAAATTTAACACACCTGCTCCCAATTCACACCTGAGACCTTGTAACACTAACAAGTCACATGACACCGGGGAGGGAAAATGGCTAATTGGGCCCAATTTGGACATTGTCACTTAGGGGTGTACTCACTTTTGTTATCAGCGGTTTAGACATTAATGGCTGTGTGTTGAGTTATTTTGAGGGGACAGCAAATTTATACTGTTATACAAGCTGTACACTCACTACTTTACATTGTAGCAAAGTGTCATTTCTTCAGTGTTGTCACATGAAAAGATAGAACAAAATATTTACAAAAATGTGAGGGTTGTACTTACTTTTGTGAGATACTGTAGATATATATATATATATATATATATATATATATATATACACTCACCGGTCACTTAAATCAGCCAATCGCGTGGCAGCATCTCAGTGCATTTAGGCATCTAGACGTGGTGAAAAATATATATAGCTACAAAATAGGCGGTTGCAGCGCACTTCTGTGGCTGAACGTACCTCAATTCTTCTCTTTTTATATTTTTTTATTCGTTACGTTGTATCTCTGATGAATGGAATTAAATACAGAAGTGTGCCGCTGCCTGTATTGGATATATACATATATTTTTGTACAGTATAAAGAATCATCTTGCTGAACCCTCCCATACATCTGGCTTGGTACACGGGGGGAGGCACCAGGACGTCTCGGCGCCCCCGTACCCTTCACGCAGGTAAAGTGCTGATGCTGGTCGGGGCAGAAGGGTGAGCTGCATCATTCCGCCTCAGTTGGGGGAAAGACGTCTCTTTCCATCCATCTTCCCGTCTCACACATACACATGATCAATCTGGAGCATCAACACGGATCAGAGGAAATCAGACGTACACTTCGGGGATGTTTGCCGGTAAAGCGAAGAGGAGGATAAATGGTCGGGGGCCCGGTGCTGCACCCAGAATAGACATCGTACATGGCTGGATCTTGCACAATCAATCTCCATTAAGCCAGAGGTGCCTTTACCTCACCCCACACATCTTTCCTTGTAAATGCTTCAGTCCCTGAACTGAGGAGCGTGCATCAATGATGCTGAAAGCCAAAATCTGTCTTGTATCACAGGAGCCATTAGTCCGGTGCAACCATAAAAATCCAACAAAGGAGTTTTGTTCTTACACAAAAAGCATTTTTTCACAGGCATTAAAAATCTTCCTACCTGCACCTTATGTTTTTCATCAGTATAAGATGTGCATTGATCATGTAGTTTCATGGTGTTACTTTCTGCACAGCCCATAGTAGAGTAAATCATCCCATTCCTGTATCAGAAATTTCTGTTTATATTTAAACATGCACAGGTTAATGCATGACCTCTGTCTGTAGTGTGAGAACTAACACTTCCTGAGAAGAAACTACTTATCCCAAGATCCCTGAGTCTCTCAGTCTAGTGCTCTGCAGGTGAGAGCTTCACAGTAATTAGATCTGATATAGACACAAGCAGGCAGAGCAATGAAGGAAAGAGGTGTGTTTTCATCACATTAGCACGCCCACATTTGGGGAGGCATGGATTGGATGCTGTGTGACCCAGAACAAGACGTTGCCTGCCCTTTTAGTGAATAGGGACAAGCTAGGTGAATGGACATGGACATTGGGAAATCAATTAGCCATGATGCTACAAACTGCAGCCACAACACATGAGCCCATAATTATGAGATAAGGTGAACAAACAATACAGGAAAAAAATTACACTAATACCTAGTTCAAACAACAAATACATTTGAAAGTGTAAAATGCCTTTAAAGGTTGCATTGATGTTATCTTGTGTAGGGATCTGCTGCTCTCTACTGTCTGTTTTGTAGAAGACTGTACTTCTTACTGTCATAGAGTTATTAATGTACATAATTTCCTGTCCCTTGTAGCTGGGTCAGAAACCCCAGATTGGAGAGCTTTGATATCCTTTTAAAGGGGTGTTTCTCGGAAGTATCTTTCAGAGAGAACTGAGCAACATATCCCGTTCATGACGTTGTTGCTGTTGTATTTTCACCCAGACCAGAAGAAACTCTTATAAACTACTAGGGATGGACTAAAGAGCAGAGTAGATGGGCTGACTCTGAGTTCCATCACCACATCACAGTTCCTGCTTGTGAGAAGCTCTGTTCCAGGGCTGGTTGGACAACAGTTGGATGATCTGCCCATGACCTTGGTGGCTGCGCTTCTTACTGTCATAGAGTTATGTATGTACATCACTTCCTGTTCCCTGCTAGCTGGGTCAGAAACCCCAGATTGGAGAATGTTGATAGCTTTATAAAGGGAAGTTTCCAGGAAGTAGACTCGGAGAGAGCTGAGCAACATATCCTGTTCATGGGGTTGCTGCTGTTGTATTTTCCCCCAGACCAGAAGAGACTATTATAAACTACTAGGGAGGGACTAAAGTACAGAGTAGACGGGCTGACTCTGAGTTCCAGTGCCATATCACAGTACCTGCTGGTGTGAATCCCTGTTCCAGGCTGGTTGGATAACAGTTGGAGGCTTTGCCATGACCACAGTGGCTGCGCCTCTTAATGTCATTTTTTATGTACATAACTTCCTGTCCCTGCTAGCTGGGTCAAAAACCCCATATTGGAGGAAATTGATATCTTCATAAAGCAGAGTTTCCAGAGAATTGAGAGAGAGCTGACCAACATGTCCTGACCAAGGAATTGCTGCTGTTGTATTTTCACCTAGACCAGAAGAGATTATTCTAAACTATTAGGGAGGCACTAAATTGGAAAGTAGATAGGCTGACCCTGAGTTCTAGTGATGCACCACAGTTCTTGATGGTTAGAAGCACCGTTCCAGGCTGGTTGGACAACAGTTGGAGGAATCCCTCATGATCGTAGATCTTGTCTTCAGGTCTCAGACACAGAGACAGAGGCCTCATCCTCAGGAGCTCCTGCAAATGGACTTTGCTACAACCTTCACCTGGAGGTATCTCTATGAATAACTATTTATTTCTGGGTATATGTGCTATTGGGCCTTTTGAATGTATGTACTGTTTTTAATCTATTCTTATAATCTTGTAATATTTCTTAAAAAAAAAAAAAAATATATATATATATATATATATATATATATATATATTTATTTACGGGTGTGCATCTATATACTTGTGGTTAATGTTATATGCTTGCTGCAATAGTTCCTCTGCTTCCAATTACTTTGATTAGATTACTGGTTAATATCCCAGGAAAGGAATCCCCTCTGTTCACAGAGGCCCTGTCCTGCGTGCAGGCACTGCCAACCTCATTATCATACTCTCTCTTCCACTTAGTGAAGGTTCGGGTTCTCCTATTTATCTACAGGTGCAATATCCTGTTTGGGGAGGGTCATTTCTCATAACCACCTCTCAAACGAGGGCTTGGCCAGTTTAGCTGAAAAGTATGCTAAGCGGAGTTCCACTTTAATACCACTTAGCCAACCAGAGAAAAATGATCTCTTCCCGTCTGTAAATAAGCGGTGGATCAATATTCCACATGCATTGCTGGCTATAATTGGATTGTTTGACATTGACAGGCAGTGACTGATGACGGGGCACATTAATATTTGCAGGTGCGTTGTTCGTTACCCGTTTGTACAGATTACCGCCAAAAAAGAAAAAGAAAAAAAAAATTGTTCGTTCTAAGGAAACTTTGAATCATTTGCGGCTTTCATGTCTCAGAAAGCAATTCTAATCTAATTTCTACTTTTTATTGTCTTTCCCCCTAAATTTAGGTCAGTGATGTCATGAATTAATTTTCTATTATGTCTCTAAAATTGCTTTTGCAGGGAAGGGATTTCAGAGAAGCAGCAGGGGAGAGGGTGACAACGTTACTGCTCATCAGTTAAATCTTATTTTAGACCTCTGTGCAGCAAGACCAACGTGATCTGAGGGCTTTGACATGAGACCAAAGCTTTTATTGAATATCTATATACTGTGTGTGTATATATATATATATATATATATATATATATATATATATATATACTGCACAGAAAAGTTAAAGGAACAGTTTGATCTCAATGGGGAAATATGACATGCTGGATATCTATACTGGTATGAGCTGGGTAATGTGTTAGGATCTATACTGGTATGGACTGGGTAATGTGTTAGGATCAATACTGGTATGAACTGGGTAATGTGTTAGGATCAATACTGATATGGACTGGGTAATGTGTTAGGATCTATACTGGTATGGACTGGGTATTGTGTTAGGATCTATACTGGTATGGACTGGGTAATGTGTTAGGATCTATACTGGTATGGACTGGGTAATGTGTTAGGATCAATACTGGTATGAACTGGGTAATGCGTTAGGATCTATACTGGTGTGGACTGGGTAATGTGTTAGGATCTATACTGGTATGGACTGGGTAATGTGTTAGGATCTATACTGGTATGGACTGGGTAATGTGTTAGGATCTAAACTGGTATGGACTGGGTAATGTGTTAGGATCTATACTGATATGGACTGGGTAATGTGTTAGGATCAATACTGGTATGGACTGGGTAATGTGTTAGGATCAATAGTGGTATGAACTGGGTAATGTGTTAGGATCTATACTGGTATGGACTGGGTAATGTGTTAGGATCTATTCTGGTATGGACTGGGTAATGTGTTAAGAATGAAAGGATACCGTATCGTTTGATGGAAATTAAAATTATCACCCTACAGAGGGCTGAATTCAAAGACATCCCGAAAATCAACATGAAAAAATGATGCAGTAGGCTATGAAATTTCATTGCAGCAACTCAGAATGGTCCTCAGTACTGTGTATGGCCCCCACGTGCTTCTATGCATGCCTGACAATGTCGGGACATGCTCCTAATGAGATGACGAATGGTGTCCTGGGTTATTTCCTCCCAGATATGGACCAGGGCATCACTGAGCTCCTGAACAGACTGAGGTGCAACCTGGTGGTGTCGGATGGACCGAAACATGTAGCTAGATGGTGCCGACTCACATGCGCACACTGAAACCTCTGTCACATGTTGATGACGCGGCCTTCACTTGCGTGTTGGTGGCCCTGTGACGTCAGATGCTGCCGCGTATGCACGGTAGCATTGGACGCCACCAAGAAAAGGGATCATCCTGGACGCCATCCATGCGGGCTGTGATCTGGTTCCCCTTTTCCTCTTCAGATGCACATCCGCCCTCCAGTTTCACTAGCACACCTGCTGTCCATAATTGGTTTCGAGGAGTGGCGGGAAATTGGTCCTTACCACTCCCATAAGTAGGTATACATATATATATATACATGGGAGGGCTTTCTACCCTTCTAGATGCTTCCAGATACCCATCCTGTACCATAGGTGAGAACAACCTATACGAACCACAATGTAAGTGTAGCACTGCCCCCTTGAGGGTTGCTGGTTTTACACACTTTTGGATTCCCCTGGGATACCCATAGCAACTGCATGCAGAAATCTTACACTTTACTTTCTTGGCTCAGTCAATGATCAGCCTAGGGATTGTTGGTTTTGTTGTTTTTATTTTATGTTGGGATGGGAGAAGGGATGAGTGGGATACTCCAACAGTTGAACTATTCATAATTCTGAGGACTCTAACTTGAGGATGCGGCAAGGCCGCTGCTTCATCCTGCCACTAGATGAATCTGAGGTAAATGTTCCTTTAGGTATTTATCTTCGGGGCACACACCTAGTACCCCCTTTCTTTCCACCAGCTGACACCCGTCCACTGACTACACTACTCCGGAGTGGTCCCCTTCCTGGGCAGACCCCGAGGCAAAATCCTCTGTACTCACGATACTGCTTTCCAGATTCTCGCAGTGCCTCAACTCCTCCAGTCAGCTCTCCTGGATCTCTGGGTTCAGCTCCACACTTCTGGCTCACCAGGCCTACTGCCTATGACCATACACCAACTACCTCAGCAGAGGAGGCAGCCGCCACCCTCCTTCTGGGACTCTGCTTCCCGCTAAAGACCTCGTGCACATGTGACCCTGGCTTTATATACTACACCCCACAATGCACTGAGACAGCAGTCTCTGACAATCCCTGGGGCTGTATCAAAGCCTGTATCCTCATTGGCCAGGTTTCCTCCACTGTCCAACGGGCCTCCCCATTGGGCACAGTGGGGACACTCCCTAAGACCAGACGAATCCCACACTGAGCAGACCTAACTCACATATCCTGCTCCCTGTTAAGCAGAGAGAATATAGAATTTACCTGCTGCTCCTCTGAGCCAAAAACTATACTTACTCTCTAGCCCCTATCTAGGAGGGTGCTACATAAGTATGCCTACTTAGGCATTTTCTTAGTATAGGATACCTGAATTTCCTTTTGATATTGCTTTCACTGTATGCACCAATTGGAGGTTTGATGGTCCATCCCTTATTATTATGGGATGTTAATTTTTTTTCCCCCTCTTTTTCTAGAATACTTAGATATTCTTTTATCTACAGCATTTTCCATTCCCCAGTAGGTTTGGTCTCCAATTTCTGTGATTCTTGTGAGCCCCAGCTCGGTGAAGCTTTTTAGCACCCACTTTCTCAATCTCAGCATCCCCTCTTTTCCAACTATCACCTTGGGATACATGGTTCCACACTACAGGGTATCTTACCAAGACATGGTTGCAATGGAGCACATCCCTATGGGCTATTTGTTACCATTTGATCCAACTATATAGTGTGAGTAGAACATATTTGCCTTGAATACTTTAGGGATATGTGTATGATGATATTGATCAGTTACTTAAATATACTCACATGTCTGTATTATATTCATAGACCTCAGTACCTTGTTCCCATCTTCCCTCGAAGAAGGAATTATTATGTTCCGAAACATGTTGGATTTGTCAATGTGAACCCTGTGTTTAGTTGGGCGTCTACACTCCTAGACCCACCTGGGGTTCCCTAATGCCTTGTTTCCACTGAGCGGTACAGTTCGGTAAAGTTCAGTACGGTTCGGAACGGTACACCTTGATCAGGCTTGCGTTTCCACCGCCAACAGTTCCTCAGCTCAACAGTACCTCAACACTGTAGATCCACCTTGTTGGTACGGTACTAATGTGCTTGGTACTCCAACGAAAGGGTCCCAAAAAAGTTGTACGGTAGGGTTCGGTATAAAGCCTTGTTTCCACTGAGCGGTTACGGTACGGTTTGGTACAGTTCAGTACGGTTCGGTACGGTACACCTTGATCAGGCTTGCGTTTCCACTGCCAATAGTACCTCAGCTCAACAGTACCTCAACACTGTAGCTACACCCTGTTGGTACGATACTAATGTGCTTGGTACCCCAACGAAAGGGTCCCAAAAAAGTTGTACGGTACGGTTCGGAATAAAGTCTTGTTTCATCTGAGCGGTACGGTACGGTTGGGTACAGTTCAGTACGGTTCGGTAAGGTACACCTTGATCAGGCTTGCTTTTCCACCGCCAACAGTACCTAAGCTCAACAGTACCCCAACACTGTAGCTCCACCCTGTTGGTACAGTACTAATGTGCTTGGTACCCCAACGAAAGGGTCCCAAAAAAGTTGTACGGTAGGGTTCGGAATAAAGCCTTGTTTCCACTGAGCGGTTACGGTACGGTTTGGTACAGTTCAGTACGGTTCGGTACGGTACACCTTGATCAGGCTTGCGTTTCCACTGCCAACAGTACCTCAGCTCAACACTGTAGCTCCACCCTGTTGGTACGGTACTAATGTGCTTGGTACCCCAACGAAAGGGTCCCAAAAAAGTGGTACGGTACGGTTCGGTTCAGTACAGTTCTGTACGGTTCGGAACGGTACACCTTGATCAGGCTTGCGTTTCCACTGCCAACAGTACCTAAGCTCAACAGTACCTCAACAGTTCTGCTCCATCCTGTTGGTACGGTACTAATGTGCTTGGTACCCCAACAAAAGGGTCCCAAAAAAGTGGTATGGTAGGGTTCGGAATTAGGGTACCATTCACAACTTTTGACAATGGAAATGGCAAAAATTGTGTACTGTACCAAACTGAACCGAACCCTACCGCTCAGTGGAAATGAGGCATAAGTAAACCTATGTTACTAGTGTACTATAATGTATGGACATTTTTGTATTGTTTTAAAATTGTACTGTTTCACTTTTTTTTTTACTATTTTTAAATAAAATATATTGATTTTACATCTTCTACTATCATTACTCTATCCATTTACTGCCTATAAAGTCCCATTGGGGGTATATTCCTTCTGTTCTGCTCCTTTTAACAGAGGCGTAACTAGAACCTTTAGGGCCCTGGTGCAAGATACCATAAAGGGCCCCCCGGAATCCCTGGCCGGGCCCTTCCTTTCAAGCCTGGGGCTCTTCCCACTGATCCTGGGGCCCTTTACTCTCATTGCGGGGCCCTTTATTACGGTCCTGCAGCGGGACCCTTTCACAAGTTCTGCAGTGGGCCCCCTTCCTGCCATCTTGGGGCTCCCCACGGTGGTGGAATGCCAGGGCCTGGTCGCAAGTGTGACCTTTGCGATCCTGGAGGTTCACTCACTGGTGTCAGGAGTTTTTATTTTTTGCTATTTTAATTGTATTATTTTTTATCATTTTATTTTATTTTATTTTATTTTTTTACAATGTCACTGACTATGACTCTGTCCCTTCAGAAAAGGAAGGAGCTGGTAAATTACATATTTACTGACCCCTTCCTGGTTCTCTATTGTGATCCCCTGCAGCAGCCGGCAGGAGAGGGGAGGGAGCACAGTGGGGGAGGGAGCACAGTAGGGGGGGGCACACAGGGGCCCAGAGACAGCAGAACACAAGTGAACTGGATAGGAGGAGTGGCGGGGGCAGCATACAGAGGAACCAATCTCCTCCATTTTCCTCCTGCAGCTACAGGAGGAAAAAGGAGGACAGTGATTTCTCTACAAGCTGCCCCCGCCGCCCCTCCTATCCAGGTGTACAGGGGAGCCGCACAGGCCCCCTGGAGCAGGGGGCCCGGTTGCAATTGCAACCCCTGCAACCGCTGTAGTTACGCCCCTGCCTTTTACAAGGTATTAACAGGGTTTGCACAGGCATTTGATGCACACAAAGTGAATTTATATTCTTTGTGGTTATTGTATTTAAATAAAAGCTTTTGTGCCTGGAGTTCAGCTTAACCAATTAACCACGGTCTACCTGACACTGCACTGGGATTATACCAGTTGACCAGTTTAGATGCAAACAGTCCTTAGCGCAGATCTTCTTTAATGACAATATAAAGAGTGAAGCTGGAAGGTGGGGGGGAGGGGGAACAAGACTAAATCATTAAATTTCATATCTAACGAATGTTTGAGGCATTGTGAACGACAGAAGTTTTGTAATTTAATGGCTGCTGGTTCTGTTGAATATGACCCGCGCCGCGTCTATTCTCAGCGACGGCCAACCCAACGCCTTATCGCGGAAGCTACGATCTATCAAGGTTTAGAGCATGAAATTGTTGAGAGGAAAAGCCGTTTTGGAAGTAATTGCAGCACCTCTGTCTTATTGTTCTCAATCCCTTTTCTGCGTGCCGCAGGAGATTGGAGCGCAGAGCTGGGACATTGCTCGTCTAAGTAACACAAAATATCCTTTTCAGGCCGCGTCTGAGCCTTGATTAATGACTTGCTTACAATTCCTACACGTTTTGGAGAAGTGCTGATGCGCGGCGCTTATTACCAAACAATTGTACAAACCTTGATGAGCGCAGAATGGTTTTTCTTTAATTTGAACGTTCAAGGTGTGCGCCAAGACAAAATAATGAAAAAAAAAAAACCAAAATGTTCAGGAGATCTCTCCAATACGGACACAGATCCCACGTTTTATCATTTTGAAAACGCAGTAACAGAGACGTAACCAGGGGCTGACTGCCAACCTTCGGCCCAGGGGGTAAGTACAAACCGGAAGCCCATTGGGCAGCGAATCGGCATCGCTCCCACTATCCCTCTTCCCGGCCTCCTCCTGACCCCCATTCCAGGCTGAAGCTCCGCTCTAGGTACTCTCTACTCACTGGCCAAATCTTTGTTCCTGACCTGGCCAGAAGGGGGCGGTTGGGGGGAGCTGAGACAGCTCGATCGGGCCTGGCCTGGGGAAGGAGAGTCTCCAGTGGGGCATGGAACCGGCCTCTGCGCAGACACAGCTTACACCATCCATGCTGGGGAGGGAGGCCTGCGCTCTGTCCTTGTCTTCATCCCGCACTCAGTAGGTCAGTGGCAGGGACTTTTTACTTCTCTTCACCAGGAATCCTTTAGGCATGTCTGTGGCAGAAGTGGTGCAGCCTTTTTATGGAACATCAGAGCGGCCCGGGGGGCAATTGCCACCCTGCCCCCTGGCCCAGTCCGCCCCCTGGCCCAGTCCGCCCCTGGACGTAACTAGAACCTTCAGTGCAAGAAACCATGAAGGCCCTTTTTTATCGGTCTAATGGGCCCTTTCCTCTGGTCCCGAGACCCCTCCCCCTGGGCCCGGGACCCTCTCCACTGATCCTGGTGCCCTTTACTCCCATTGTGGGGCCTTTTATATGCCCCATTCACACAGCTGAGACTTTTCTGGCGATTTGCAACACAAAAAGACACATGACAAGTCAAAACATTAACCACATACCGACCGCCCACCGCATATATACTGCGGTAGGCTGGGTCGGCTGCGTAAATCGACGTATGGGTATGTCGGAATCGCGGGAGTGGTGCTTGGGACGAGCGCGCACTGCCACGCTCCCGCCCATACTAGGCAGCGGGGATGGCGATCCACAGGGCCGGCACCCGCGATCGATCCCCGCTGAGAGAGAAAAACGGTCAGCTGTTGTAAACACAGCTGACCGTTCTCCCTGAAATGATCACAGAGCGCCTGTGATCCTTATAAATAGGAACAAAGGTCTCTGTGGTCATTTCACGAATCCCTTCCCCCCCACAGTTAGAAAATACTCCCCTAGGCTCACACTTAACCCTTTGATCGTCCCTGGTGTTAACCCCTTCCCTGCCAGTGTCATTAGTACAGTAACAGTGCATTTTTGTAGCACTGATTACTGTCGTAATGTCACTGGTCCCCCCAAAAGTGTCAAAAATGTCAGTTAGGGGTCCGATCTGTCTGCCACAATGTCGCAGTCCCGCTAAAAAATTGCAGATCGCCGCCATTACTAGTATAAAATATAAATACAAATGACATAAATCTTTCAACTAGTTTGTAGATGCGATAACTTTTGCGCAAACCAATCAAAATACGCTTATTGGGATTTTTTTTACCAAAAATATGTAGCAGAAAACAAATTGGCCTAAAATGATGAAAAATTAGATTTTTACATTTTGGGGGGGGGGGGGGGGGGATGTAATTTATATAGCAGAATGTGAAAAATATTGTTTTTATTTCAGAATTGTCGCTCTTTTTTTGTTTATAGCTCAAAAAATAAAAAAAAATCGCACAGGTGATCAAATACCAGCAAAAGAAATCTCTATTTGTGGGAAAAAAAGGACGTCAATTTTATTTGGGTACAGTGTCACACGACAGCGCAATTGTCCGTTAAAGTAACGCAGTGCCGAATCGCAAAATAGGGCCTGGTCATTAAGGGGGCAAATCCTCCGGTCCAGAACTAGTAAATTAATGGGTCCTGTCTTAATCAATGCAACTAAAGTCGTGGCGAAAAAAAAAGTTTCCTGCACTACTTTTCTGGAACTTTGGTGCGATTTGAGTGCCATAGAGTACAATGTTAAATCACTGGTTCATACTTATGGGGTTTTTTTAGTGCTTTTTGCAGAAACGCACTACAATACACCCCAACAGATTTGTCAGAAAACCTTTACTTTCCTTTCATAATCAACATTTTCTATGGGGCACTATACAACAAAATACTCCCACAGATGCGAGCCACTGATTGCAACCAAGATTTGTTAATTTGCATACACAAAAAAGTATTTTTCCTAACAAATTCATACAAGACCATATTGCAAAAAATACATGGTTTCCTGTGGGACAGGTTCACATATATGCTTTTTTCAGCCGCAGCATTTTTGGAAAGGGTCAGGAATTAACAATGCGTTTTTGGTTCAATAGACTTCATGGATGGAGAAGCTACTGAAAAAAACATACAGTAAACTGCATTTTTGCTGTGTTATTTTTTCCTGCGTTTTCCGGTATTTAATCTGTTCAATAACAAATTGCCCAAGAAAAGGAAAAAAAAAAAGCATAAAACGCAAAACGCATAAAAAACACATTAAAAACGTGTGTAAAAATGCAAAAAAGAACTACAGAAACTAATCAAAAGCAAACTGCATAGGTGTGAACCAGGCCTAAGGGTAATGGCAGTGTTAAAACAAGCCTTATGGTCCCGCAGAGGGACCCTATTCTGTTCTGCAGGCCACTTTCCTGCCGTCTTGAGACCCCCCCCGTACTAGCGGAACACAAGGGCCTGGTCGCAAGTGCGACCTTTGCGACCCTGGTAGTTCTGCCGCTGGGGGTAAGTAAAAAAAGATTACAGTTGGATCTGGCAGAAATCTAGTGTGCTTCTGAAGTGGTTCTAAAGTCTAAGGGCTGGTTCACACCAATGTATCACCAATGTGCTCCCTCTTCTCCCTTGCAGCAGCCTCTCACTGACAGATGTCAGGGATCAGCAGCAAGGATGGCCAAATCCGTGTTGCTACACCAGGAAACTTTCACTATATATATATATATATATATATATATATATATATATACTGTATATAATACATATTATATGTATATTTATAGTGAATTTAATGGTAGTTTATTTAATAGTAAAACAAAAGACGTCCAAACACGGGTAACCAGGAGACAGAAAGATAAAAGTGAACCCAAAAGTGACAAAGTACCTAACTAAATGACCTAACAGAGCAACAGATATCCCAACTAACTATTTACAATATATGCAATTGGAGAACACAGAAAAGCAGGGTAAACTGGAGGTGCAGGGAACATATATGAAGGGAAACCAAAACTGGGATTAGGAACAAGGGGAGTAGCTACAAGGCAGCAGGGTTCGGGGTAAGGGTACTAGACAGAGAATATGATCGCAGAGCAGGAGCAAGATAATGGCTAGCAGTATCGGGCAGCAAGCAAAACATTGGAGCAAGTTGTAACAGCAGAAGAGGGACTAAATACCCTCCCAGTAGCCAGCATTAGGTGGATCTAATTACTGGAATCTGCTGGCTGCTGGAAGACACCCGTTGGTGGACACTGGAACTTAAGATTCCCTAATGAGAATGCAATCAGCAGGTGATCTGGGTTCTCACATCATGGCTGCGAGATCATGTGACCGGACCGGATAAAAAACGGTAAGAACACAGGTCTTTTTTATACAGGTTAGACAGGATAGGTAAGAGGAGGGAGAGGGAACTTTATTAAGAATAGTATAAATTAGGCTTTACTTCTACAGTAAGCACTAAGAAAGAAGAGATTTTTGGGCCTCGAAACGCCTCGGATGCCTGTTGACCTTTCCATGATCACTTATTTTTCTTGTGCAGCTGTATATGGACAACTCAATTTGTGCAACTCCTATTTTTACTTTGTGGGGAGCTGCTAAACCCCAGCCATTTGATTCCATGAAGGGCTTCATTTTTATTGGTAGAGGATTTATATCCAGTGCCTTAGCTCCACCTCCTCTTAGAATTTATTCTTGACCAATCAGCAGGCTTGGGGCACGAAAGATGACACCACTGGATTCTGTAACATCAAATGGTGTCACCCTCTGTCTGGAAGAGGTGTATGAATTACTGGTGCATGGACGGATTTTTTAAAACTATTTGGCAGATAAGACGGCTCACGTGTGTGTATTTCAACCTTGTTTGCCGGGAGTTCACCTTAACTATCCCAATCTCTGAGATTTATTTACTCTGGGTGAGTGTCATCAATTTTCTGTAATGTATGATTCCCATCCCTGTCCTCATCAACGCTGTGCTTTCCACATGGTCTACGTTGAATAAAACCTCTTGGCTGAACTCCATCAAGATGAAGCATGTTGCCGATGGAAATTGAGGGGGGAGGGGAGGGGGGAAGCTAGGACATGGACTGTCCCTACTCATATGGCAGACAACATCAGCACTATAGAGGGAATTTAGAAAGATTTATGGGTTTCCTCTGGACATTTCAGTGTTGACTCTTCATTCATGTCTTCCCAACAGGTTGGAAGGCTCACCTTATCCATCATGTTGGCAGCAGCTCTAATAACCCAACTTCATCTTAAGAGTTGACTATTGATCAGAGTTGCCTCTTAAAGGAATCTTCCATGAGAAATACATGGAGGTTGTCTTCTTCTGAAAATGCTACTGCTGGGCTGTCATGCTGACCTTCTTGCATCACGACTTTGGGTTACTGATTTAGGATAAATATGCAGATAAGGGATTCTGGCTTTTCTCCGACTTTCAAGATTTGCATACTTGTTCTTCGTAAGTGACTCAGAAACTACTGAAATCTAAGAATTGGCTAAACAGCCAAGCAACAATCATTTTCAGAGAATGGCTCTCATATATATAGTATAGTGAATTCGACAGAAGCTACAATGAACCAAAGCAAAGCAAAATCCCAGGAGGGAAGGGGGTAGGGTCGCTAAAAAACCCCAGACCTGTCTTTAGCAATTTGGAAGCCGAAATATACATTATATTACCAAAAGTATTGGGACGCCTGCCTTTACACACCCATGAACTTTAATGGCATTCCAGTCCTAATCCGTAGGGTTCAATATTGAGTTAGCCCACTGCTTGCAGCTATAACAGCTTCAACTCTTCTGGGAAGGCTGTCCACAAGGTTTAGGAGTGTGTCTAACATTCTGTTTCACCATTCTTCCAGAAGAGCATTTGTGAGGTCAGGCACTGATGTGGACGAGAAGCCCTGGCTCGCAGTCTCTGCTCTAATTCATTCCAAAGGTGTTCTAACGGGTTGAGGTCAGGACTCTGTGCTGGCCAGTCAAGTTTGTTCACCCCAAACTCGCTCATCCATGTCTTTATGGTCCTTGCTTTGTGCACTGGTACGCAGTCATTTTGGAACAGGAAGGAGCCATCCCCAAACTGTTCCCACAAAGTTGGCAGCATTAAATTGTCCAAAATGTCTTGGTACAGTATGCTGATGCCTTGGGAGTTACCTTCACTTGAACTAAGGGGCCAAGCCCAACCCCTGAAAAGCAACCCCACACCATAATCCCCCCTCCACCAAATGATTTAGACCAGTGCACAAAGCAAGGTCCATAAAGACATGGATGAGCGAGTTTGGGGTGGAGGAACTTGACTGACCTGTACAGAGTCTCCATAAATACACTCCTAAACCTTGTGGACAGCTTTCCCAGAAGAGTTGAAGCTGTTATAGCTGCAAAGGGTGGACCAAATCAATATTGAACCCTATGGACTAAGACTGGGATGCCATTAAAGTTCATATGCGTGTAAAGGCAGGCATCCCAATAATTTTGGTAATACAGTGAATCAGTATTGGTTTCCTTCAATCTGACTTGCTGCTGTCCATG
Organism: Pelophylax lessonae; assembly: GCF_965119305.1. Classification (NCBI taxonomy): domain Eukaryota; kingdom Metazoa; phylum Chordata; class Amphibia; order Anura; family Ranidae; genus Pelophylax; species Pelophylax lessonae. The sequence continues at coordinate 23,226,165 of NC_138775.1, read as the reverse complement.
GTCCTGATAGAGGAACTCTGGGTCTTGTCCTATCTATCTATCTATCTATCTATCTATCTATCTATCTATCTATCTATCTATCTATCTATCTATCTATCTATCTATCTATCTATCTATCTATCTATCTATCTATCTATCTATCTATCTATCTATCTATCTATCTTAATGTTAGCAATGTATATATCCACTTTCTCTCTCAAATATGAGTGACCCAGCAGTAGTTCCCATTTAATAGTAGTAAATCCCAATCAATCAATTAAATCATTCCATCTTTCCATAATTTATTCTACCTATCTATCTGAACAAAGCTGCAGCCAGTTAAATTCAGATAGCATTATCCACATACGCGATCAACAGATTAAAAAATATAATTTGCTTGCCAAGAATTAATTTTCAAAAGGAGAGGTCATCAATGGAAACCCAAGTTTTTCTCTCAGTACAGGTTCCCTTCAGTCCGGCTTGCTGCTGTCCAGGGTCCTGATAGAGGAAGTCTGTCTGCTGCCTTCTTGACCAGCTTTGCTTTTTATTAGAGTTATGCCTCGTACACACGCACCGATTGTTGGCCGTAAATTTTCGGCCAAAGTCCGATCGGCAGATTGTCGGCTTGTTAGTATGGTGCTTCCGACAACCGACTGCGACTTTTCGGCCGAACAAAATCTGGTGTGCAGGCTATAAAATTTTTGTTGGCCGTCAACAGAACGGCCGATTGTTCGTCAGTCAGTACAGATTTCGGCAGACAAAAATCAGATAAGCAAGACTGGGCATGCTTAGAGAAGAAAAAACACACGGAAAGTAAACCATCACGTGAAATCACTTCTGAAGTTGGTTGTTGTTGGCCGAAAAAATCATGTGCAGTCTAGAGCACATTCCAACCAACACAACAACACTGGACAAAAGTCAGCCGATCGGTCGGCCAACAATCGGTGCGTGTGTACGAGGCTTAACTCCACTTTTGTTGATTCAAAAATTATCCCTTCTGGGTGATCTGTGTACATGGCAAAGATTATAACAACTTTCTAGCACTTTGTTCCTTTGCAGACTGATTCTGAATGGGAGGGTTGGGTTCATTATAGTACCTGGTGCACTTTTAGTTCTAATTAGATCCTATTAGAAATATTTAAAAATGAAATTCCTATTGCAGGGGATGTCTAAAATTTGACTTTAGTGTATCTGAGAGCATCAGTGATTCAATCACACAATCTGGAAATTACATTTCTGAGGAAATTTACATTTCTTTATCTGTCTTGTGTTTTTATAAGTAATCAAATGTCTGTTTAGTTTTCTATATATAATCAAACGTCTATCTATATTCTATATGTGTTGCTCTCTATATGTGATAAAATGTCTATCTATCTATCTATCTATCTATCTATCTATCTATCTATCTATCTATCTATCTATCTATCTATCTATCTATCTATCTATCTATCTATCTATCTATCTATCTATCTATCTATCTATCTATCTATCTATCTATCTATCTATCTTTGAGATTTACCAAAACAGAAGCACTAGAATCTGGTGCATAGTAACCAATCAGCTTCTAACTTCAGCTTGTTCAATTAAGCTTTGACAATAAAACCTGGAAGCTGATTGGTTTCTTTGCAGAGCTGCATCAGATTTTGCACTCTCCAGTTTTAGTAAATCAACCCTATGTGTCTATGACTCAGTATATGATAAATCCCATTCTCTGAATCAATCAATCTTTCCACAAATCAATCTGTCTGTCTGTCTGTCTGTCTATCTATCTATCTATCTATCTATCTATCTATCTATCTATCTATCTATCTATCTATCTATCTATCTATCTATCTATCTATCTATCTATCTATCTATCTATCTATCTATCTATCTATCTATCTATCTATCTATCTATCTATCTATCTATCTATCTATCTATCTATCCATCTATCCCTCTATCAATCCATCTATCCCTCTATCTATCCCTCTATCTATCTATCCATCTATCTATCCCTCCATCTATCCCTCCATCTATCCCTCCATCTATCCCTCCATCTATCCCTCTATCTATCTATCCATCTATCTATCCCTCCATCTATCCCTCTATCTATCTATCTATCTATCTATCCATCTATCCCTCTACCTATCCAACTCTATATCCATCTAGCTATCCCTCTATCTATTCATCTATCCCTCTATCAATCCATCTATCAATACATCTATCCCTCTATCTATTCATCTATCCCTCTGTTCCTCTATCTATCCATCTATCTTGTCCATCTATCCCTCTATTGATCTATCCCTCTATCTATCCATCTATCCCTCTATCAATCTATCCATCTATCCCTCTATCTATCCATCTATCTACTCTTTCCAATATGGGCATGCCAGCAATAGAAGAGTTATAAACTTTTTAATCAATCAATAATTTCTTATTTCTATCTATCTATCTATCTATCTATCTATCTATCTATCTATCTATCTATCTATCTATCTATCTATCTATCTATCTATCTATCTATCTATCTATCTATCTATCTATCTATCTATCTATCTATCTATCTATCTATCAGTAAGTGATGAATCCTATCCTCTGTGTCTGTCTGTCTGTGCACAGTGACTTAGCGTTTAGCTCTTCTGCCTTACAGCACTGGGGTCCTTGTTTTGATTCCTGGTCAGGGCACTATTTGCATGGAGTTTGCCTGTTCTCCCTGTGAATGTGTGTGTTCCTCCAATAGTCCACACAGGACAAGCTGGTAGATAATTGTCTCCTGTACAAATAGTATGCATGTGTATGGGAGGTGGGGACCTTAAGCCTCGTACACACGCAACGAATTTCCGCCGACCGGTCGTCCGTCTTTTGTCCAGAGTGGTGTCTGTTGGTTGGAATGTGCTCTAGACTGCACACGAATTTTCCCGCACGACAGAATTCTACTTCAGAAGTGATGTCATGTGTTGGATTGCTTTCTTTGTGTTCTTTCATCTCTGAGCATGCCTAGTCTTGCTCATCAGATTTTTCCCCATCGAAATCTGTACTAATGAGACGAAAATCGGGCGTTGTTTTGAAGGTCGACAAAAATTTTATAGCCTGCACACCAGGATTTTTTCGGCCGAAAAGTCGGAGTTGGTTGTCGGAAGCACCATACTAACAATCCGAAAATCGGCAGATCGGTCGTCGGACGAAAATTCCCAGCCGAATTTCCACTCGTGTGTACGGGCCTTTAGATTGTAAGCTCCTTTGCAGCAGAGACTGATGTGAATGTACAATGTAGAGCTCTGTATGAATCGTTGGCACAATATGAATATGTGTAATAATAAATGAATCTCTCATTATCTCTCCAGTATGAGTGTTCCAGCAGTAAGGGGACTTGTAATCCCCCAGCCTGTGCATACATCCTCCATGCGTTTCCTCTACAGATGGGGCTCCGTCTTCTCCCGCAGAGCGCGCTTCCAATGACTTCATGGTGTTTATTGTTTTTAGGAGGAAATCAAGTAACTGAAGAGGGTATTCTCCAGACACGGCGAGCGCTCCTCCATTGTGCAGCCTGTCAAACAGCCCCAGATGCACATTGTGTGGAAGAGAGGAAAATTAGAGAATAAAAACAATGTTTCCTATTATTAAAGCCGAATGTGCGGCGACTGGTTGGTAAACAGATCTCAGGAGAGATAATGAGCTTAATTAATTTCTGATTGATGACTGTGCTCCTGGATATTATCACAGGCTGAGAGAACCTCAACCAATCAGTCATTTCCACCTAATTTGCTCCTGTATTATATGCTCCTTTTACTACATGATGTAAGATTTACCCGTCACTGTGGACCTCATTGATCAGAATGTCTGAAATAAGAACTGTCTGTGCAGGGCTGGTGCAAGGATTTTTGACACCTAGGCAAAACCTCATTTTGTTGCCCTCCTCCTTGGCTCCGCCCCTGACTCCACACCCTTTGCCCTGCCCATGTATACCCAACCATTTGAATGACTGCTCAAAAACTTAAAATAAAAATACCATAGGGTGTATAATGAGGGGCGCAGGGTTCTATGGGTTGAGAGCAGGGTGTATAAGGAGGGATGCAAGATTGAGGAGTGCGTTTCATACAGGGTACAAGGTTCAGGAGTGTGTTTCGTACAGGTTGCAAGGTTCAGGAATGCGTTGTACAGGGTGCAAGGTTCAGGAATTCGTTGTAGAGGGTGCAAGGTTCAGGAATGCGTTGTACAGGGTGCAAGGTTCAGGAATACGTTGTACAGGGTGCAAGGCTCAGGAGTGCGTTGTACAGAGTGCAAGGGTTAGGAGTGCATAGTACAGGGTGCAATAATTAGGAATGCGTTGTACAGGGTGCAAGGTTCAGGATGGCATTATACAGGGGGCAAGGTTCAGGAGTGCGTTGTTCAGAGTGCAAGGTTCAGGAATGCGTTGTACAGGGTGCAAGGTTCAGGAATGCGTTGTACAGAGTGCAAGGTTCAGGAATGCGTTGTACAGAGTGCAAGGTTCAGGAGTGCATTGTACAGGGTGCAAGGTTCAGGAATGTGTTGTACAGGATGCAATGCTCTTTTGAGTGCAGAAATTGGCATTTACTAGGCCTGGTGTGCTTTGGTGCCCACTAGATGGAGCAATGTTTTTTTTCTAATTTGCTCAGCATTTTAGTTTAACCACTTGCTGACCTCCCTATAGCAGTTTTACTGCTACTGGACACACAGAGCTGTGGCTCGGGTGCCCCCATAGCAAGCTGCTTGCTATGGGGACACTCGGCAGGAGGGAAAGGCAAGGAGCACCGAAAAGGGACCCAAGAAGAGGAGTATCTGGGCTGCACTGTGCAAAACCAACTGCACGAAGGAGGTAAGTATAACATGTTTGTTATATTTGCAAAAAAAAATTTGACTTCACAAACACTTTAATGAGATAGTAAGTACAATGTAACAACACATTGTTACAATGTGTTTACTCAATGACAAATGCAGACTATCTGCAAGTGTCTTTGTACACAGGACCAGCAACTGTACTACTAATACATAGCAATTACCGGCTGTCACTTTGACAGCTGCTAATTGCCAGTAATAACTGGAAAGCGGCGGCAGGGGAAGAGGAGTGAGACGTAGGAGATATGTCCTAGAAACTTTGTTGAAGTGTTTGGTGTTGTATCTCTTCCATTCAAAATCCTCAAACAGTTGAAGTACACAGTACGGAAAGCTTTTGATTGGTTAAATATACAGTCAAAAGTGTTTGACTATATTTATTCAGGAAATGCAAGACCAGTGCACAAATCAAGGTCCATAAAGACATGGATGAGCGAGTTTGGGGTGGAGGAACTTGACTGTCCTGCACAGAGTCCTGACCTCAACCCAATAGAACACATTTGGGATGAATTAGAGCGGAGACTGCGAGCCAGACCTTCTCATCAAACATCAGTGCCTGACCTCACAAATGCGCTTCTGGAAGAATGGTCAAACATTCCCATAGACACACTCCTAAACCTTGTGGACAGCCTTCCCAGAAGAGTTGAAGCTGTTATAGCTGCAAAGGGTGGGCCAACTCAATATTGAACCCTACGGACTAAGACTGGGATGCCATTAAAGTTCATGTGTGTGTAAAGGCAGGCGTCCCAATACTTTTGGTAATATAGTGTATATTTTGGCTTCCATTAAAAATAGAACTTGCTTTGTGCCCTGGTCTAAATCATTTGGTTGGGGCAGGATTATGGTGTGGGGATTATTTTCAGGGGTTGGGCTTGGCCCCTTAGTTCAAGTGAAGGGAACTCTTAAGGCGTCAGCATACCAAGACATTTTGGACAATTTCATCCTCCCAACTTTGTGGGAACAGTTTGGGGACGGCCCCTTCCTGTTCCAACATGACTGCGCACCAGTGCACAAAGCAAGGTCCATAAAGACATGGATGAGCGAGTTTGGAGTGGAGGACTTGACTGGCCTGCACAGAGTCCTGACCTCAACTCGATAGAATACCAAACTTTCCTATAGACACACTCCTAAACCTTGTGGACAGCCTTCCCAGAAGAGTTGAAGCTGTTATAGCTGCAAAGGGTGGGCCAACTCAATATTGAACCCTACGGACTAAGACTGGGATGCCATTAAAGTTCATGTGTGTGTAAAGGCAGGCAACCAATACTTTTGGTAATATAGTGTATATTTAGGCTTCCATTAAAAATAGAACTTGCTTTGTGCACTGGTCTAAATCATTTGGTGGAGGAGGGATTATCATGTGGGGTTGTTTTCAGGGGTTGGGTTTGGCCCCTTAGTTCCAGTGAAGGGAACTCTTAAGGCGTCAGCATACCAAGACATTTTGGACAATTCCATGCTCCCAACTTTGTGGGAACAGTTTGGGGATGGCCCCTTCCTGTTCCAACATGACTGCGAACCAGTGCACAAAGCAAGGTTCATAAAGACATGGATGAGTGGGTTTGGGGTCAAGGAACTTGACTGGCCTGCACAGAGTCCTGACCTCAACCCGATAGAACACCAAACATTCCCATAGACACACTCCTAAACCTTATGGGCAGGCTTCCCATAAGAGCTGAAGCTGTTATAGCTGCAAAGGGTGGGCCAACTCAATATTGAACCCTACGGACTAAGACTGGGATGCCATTAAAGTTCATGTGCGTGTAAAGGCAGGCGTCCCAATACTTTTGGTAATATAGTTTAAAATCTCTGACACCTGTAGATGTGAACGAAGCCCAAAGCCTCTATCACATAACCCAGCCAATAGCCCTCTGGGGTAAATTACCTGAAGCGGTTAGCTGTTAAACCTTTTTGGGCGGATTATTATGTGGAAGAGGATGAGAATCTCTCTTGCTGATTCTCCAGCAGTATAAAAATACAGTCAGAGCCAAATCCTCAGGCACCTGTTATGTCTGGAAGGAAGTGAATGGTTTCATTAAACGTTGGTATCTCTGGTATCTAGAAGCAATAAATACGAGGGGCCAAAGCGTCGTTTTATGGGCGAGAAGATAAACAAGCGTATTAAACTTACAAGAACCAACAAGTTTAATTCCATGCATTTTTAAAGGCCAAGCAATAAAAAAAAAAAAACAGTTGTCATTCTACCTTGTGTCTCTATTTTTACCCCTACCGCGTCTTCCAGGACTATAGATATCTTTTATAACATCGGCTCGGTGCCGCTGTTCCGTGTGAAGGGGCATTGTAAATGGAGACAATTACAGAATGCACGGTGTGGTCTGGATTGCAGATCTTTTTTTGTCCTAATATGGCTGATTGCTGCAAGTCTGCCAGAACAATTCTTTGCACCTTCTGATTTTATACTCCGATCCTCAGCTCAGGGCCATCTTACCGAACGGGCATGCTGGGAAGTTGCCCAGGGGCCCCACCTGCCCGGTGACACAGCCTCAGCCAAGCATTAGTCCCAAATCCCGTGTGCATCTAGCTGCCGAACTTAGCAGGTGGCAAATGCCAGGCCCAGTCGGCCCTGCGCTGCTGTCAGGCCACTTGGGCCATGGAGAGGGAGACCACAACTGCAGGAATGTCTGTCCGCCTCCCCGGGAACAGGCACACAAAGGACAGTCGCGTCTGACTCCCACCCTTGTGTGTGTTCCCTGGACCCAGCCTCAGCCAAGCATTAGTCCCGATTCCTGTGTGCATCCCGCCGCCGAACTTAGCAGGTGTCAAGCGCCTGTCGGCCCTGCACTGCTGTCAGGCCACTTGGGCCGTGGAGGGGGAGCCCACAACTGCAGGAATGCCTGTCCGCCTCCACAGGAACAGGCCAGAGGCGTAACTAGAACCTTCAGGGCCCCGGTGCAAGAAACCATGAAGGGCCCCCCGGAACCCTGGCTGGGGCCCTTCCCTTCAAGCCTGGGGCTCTTCCCACTGATCTTTGGACCTTTAACTCTCGTTGCGGGGCCCTTTATTATGGTCCCGCAGCGGGACCCTTTCACAAGTCCTGCAAAGACAGCAGAACACAAGTGAACTGGATGGGAGGAGTGGTGGGGGCAGCATACAGAAGAACCAATCTCCTTCATTTTCCTCCTGGAAAAAGGAGGACAGTGATTTCTCTACATGATGCCCCCACTGCCCCTCCTATCCAGGTGTACAGGGGAGCTGCGCAGGCCCCCTGGAGCATGGGGCCCGGTTGCAATTGCACCCCCTGCAACCCCTGTAGTTACGCCCCTGGAACAGGCACACACAGGACAGTCGAGTCTGACTCCCGTCCATGTGTGTGTGTTCACCGGACCCAGCCGCTGAACTTGGAAGCTGTCATTAGCCTGGCACTGCTGTACCAATAAATATCGCCTTATCGATAATTTGCATTTTTATTCTCGTGGGTGATTGTGTAGGCGGGGCCCCAGTGCACTGCATTGCCTGGGGCCCTTTAATGCTCTTAAGATTGCACATCTGTGGACACAGTACAGGCTCTGACCTACAGCTATTACAGTGGAAACTGACCACCCAACACGAACCTCTTTGGAGGTGAACTAGGGTTGTCCTGAGATAAGGCCAACCACAGAATAGGTTGCTTAGAGCATAATGATTCATACAGACCAGTTGGCCTTCAAACTGCGGCCCCGGGGCCAGATGTGGCCCTTTGCTTGCCTTTCTCTGGCCATTCGGGGTCCTATTTCACCAGCTGACTCCATGGGGCATCAGTCCTACTACTAAGTGAAGAAGTTGGTCACACACCACCAGGAAGCTTGATAGAGAAGAAGTTCTTTATTCGTGCATATAGAGGTACAAGCAGTGGCAGCTGGTGCTCCATGGGCCAGGGGGGGCAGCAGTTGGACCACACCATACCCCCCCGGACCACATCAGCTCAAGCCTGCACACCTAGCCCCCCCCAGTCGCCGGCTCATTCACCCTGGGCAGGTTGCGACGGTGGCTTCCCCCTCAGTCTCCTTCGTGGGTCGGGCTTCCCTCAGTCTCCTCCCTCCTCCGCCTTGGCCAATAGCATGGCTTCTTCTTTCGGCTAATCAGGAAATGGGTCTCAGGACCTACTTCCTGATTGGCCAGGAGGAGAATCAGTGTGGCAATAGCAAATATTCATTCGCTATAGTCACTTAAGTGGGGGGGGGCTCAGGGCGCAGTGCTCTGCGCCCCGAGCCCACCCTTTTTTGAAGCCTATTAGAGCCTTTGGCTCTAATCACGTGCATCAAAAAAAAAAAAACCTCCATTGGAATCCATGCGTCCGGCGCCCTGCATGAAGATTAGGGGGCTGGACGCATTGTTAGGGGGGAACGCCCCTGCTCCCCAATGGATGGGCCGCCACTGGGTACAAGGTCTAGCAGAATGGATATCAAGGGAGGACTGGGCCAGGGGGGCAAATGCCCCCGTGCCTCTCTGATGCCCCCTAATACGGCTAAACTGCTTCTGCCACAGACATGCCTAAGGGATTCCTGGTAAAGAGAAGTAAAATGTCCCCACCGCTGACCTACTGAGTGCGGGATAAAGACAAGGACAAAGCGAAGGCCCCCCCCCCCCCCAGCATGTATGGTGTAAACTGTGTCTGAGCAGAGGCCAGTTCCATGTCCCAGTGGAGACTCTCCTTCCCCAGGCAGCCCCGACGGAGCTGTCCTAGCTCCCATTAAACTGCCTGCTGCTGGCCAGGTCAGGAACCTGGATTCGGCCAGTGAGTAGAGAGTACCTGAAGCTGAGCTTCAGCATGGAATGGGGGTCAGGAGGAGGCCGGAAAGAGGGAGATTGGGAGGGGGGCTGAGTTGATGAAACATGGGCCTCTGGTTTGTACTTGCCCCCTGGGCCAAAAGTTGCCAGTCAGCCCCTGATGGATATGGTAGACACATTTCACACAAATTCAATGTGCTTGTTCACTAGCAGTGTAGTAGTAACTAGAGTAGTGAACAAGCACGTTGAATTAGTGTGAAACGCATCTACCATATCCATTCTGCTGTACCTTGTACCTAGGGCTTTTTTTCTCAGAGAATAGGTGAAGGTACTCCCCCTTTCGAGCCACCTTTAAGCACGTCCCTTGGTACCACCCCCTAACCACCTCCCAGTACCGCCCCCTTTAGAGAATAAAGAACCAAGTATCATTTATTTTGGTGCAAGTAATTTGTATGGAATTTGTTAATTATAACTAGAAAAGTAGTAAAATAAATATGTCCAGCAATTACAGACTGCACTACCCACAATAGATGCCCCCACCAAAACAAGAGATCCCCTTCAGCAACAATAGACCCCCTCCAGCAATAATATATCTCCTAGCAGCTAACATCAACAGATCCTTCAGCAGCCAGCAACAATAGACCCCTCACTCAACAGTAGGATACCCCCTAGCAACAATAGACCCCTCCCTCAACAGTAGATCCACCAGCAACAATAGACCACTCCCTCAACAGTAGATAGCCCCCAGCAACTATAGACATCTCCCTCAACAGTAGAACCCCCCAGCAACAGTAGACCTCCCAGAAACAATAGATCTCCAACCAGCAACAAAAAAACCCTCTCAACTATAGACCCCTTCCAGCAACAATAAATCCCCCAGCAGTTAGCATCAATAGATCCTCTAGCATATCCCAGAAACTCTTGACATTACATACAGGCAGAGGTGCTGGAACTGCGTTCCCCGCCGTGTTCCCACTGAAAAAAAGCCCTGCTTGTACCTGTATATAAAGAACTTCTTCTCTATCAAGCTTCCTGGTGGTGTGCGACCAATTTCTTCATTCATTCTGTTTGCGGTGGCGAGTCGGGGTTCAGCACCCACCATGGATTGTGGATACAGACCCACCTGAGTGGTGTTATTCCTCTTCACACATGATTCCTACCACTGACGCCATCGATGGGGCACTCTTCCTCCCACTGACACCATCAATGGGGCACTATTACTTCCACTAGATCCAACTATGGGGCACTCTTCCTCCTACTGACACCATCAATGGGGCACTATTCCCTCCACTAGATCCAACTATGGGGCACTCTTCCTCTTACTGACACCATCAATGGGGCACTATTCCTTCCACTAATACCAACTATGAGGCACTCTTACTCCTACTGACACCATCAATGGGGCACTATTCCCTCCACTAGATCCAACTATGGGGACTCTTCCTCCTACTGACACCATCAATGGGGCACTATTCCCTCCACTAGATCCAACTATGGGGCACTCTTCCTCCTACTGACACCATCAATGGGGCACTATTCCTTCCACTAGATCCAACTATGGGGCACTCTTCCTCCTACTGACACCATCAATGGGGCACTATTCCTTCCACTAGATCCAACTATGGGGCACTCTTCCTCTTACTGACACCATCGATGGGGCACTATTCCCTCCACTAATACCAACTATGAGGCACTCTTCCTCCTACTGACACCATCAATGGGGCACTATCCCTCCCATTGATATCAACCAGGGCTTTTGTTCAGGGGGAACGCAGTTCCGGCACCTTCAACACTGAATGTATTTAAGTGCAAGGGGTGCTGGGGTGTGCTGGACGGTCTATTGATGATGGTCGCTGGGAGATCTATTGTCGCTAGTTTGGATCTGTTTTTGCATGGGGGTCTATTGTTGCTGGAGGAGGATCTATCGTTGCTGGGAGGGATCTTATATTTCTGGGAAGTCATTTGTTGCTAGGAGGGATCTACTGTTGAGAGAGAGGTCTATTGTTGCTGACTGCTGGAGAATCTAATGTTGCTGCTGGAGGTCTATTGTCGCTGGGGTGGATCTATTGTTAGTAGGGTGGTATTTTGTTGTGGGGCGGGGGGGGCATAGGTGTGTGGGTGATCTCTTCTTTCTGGGGGTCTATTGTTGCTGGCTGCAGGGGATCTATTTTGCTGCTTTTCTTGATATAATTAATGAGTTCAATACAAATGAATTAGCACCACAAAATGATACTCGGTACTGTGTTCTTTAAAAAAGGGTGCGGTACTCGGAGGTGGGTAGGGGGAGGGACCAAGGGAGGTGCTTGGGGTGGGTATGGGGCGGAGACAGGGGGCGACTCAGAAAGGGGGAGTCCCTGCACTGAGAAAAAAAGCCCTGCGCATAGGTGTGAACACACATGCGATCTGATTCTGGTGCGGACCAAAAAAAGGGTCCTGTGCGACTTTGGGCCGAATGCAAGGCAAATTCAGCCATACAATCTGTATACAATCTGTATGGCTGAATTTGCAACGCACAGACATCGCATGTGATTTGCAGAGCAGTGTGAACCACTACGTGTGAACCAGGCATTAAAGGTACTTTGCTGATAAACAGTCTTTTTTTTTTTTTTCCGTACCGCTTACAAGCAGCACGGAGAGGCGCAATGAACACCAGCTGCTGTATCAACTTTTGCTTTCACTCCCGTGAAAAAGGCGCCATGGGATCCATACAATGCAACGCTCAGCCGCGCGCATTGTCTGGCGAGGAATCTGTTACCTCCCGAAGAATGAGAAGCTTTATTCTGACAAATACTCATCTTTTCCATTTGCGGTGTCTGGGGTCCTCCTACGACGGCGTACATTAGAATGGATCCCTCTCTCGTCTTTCACCGACAATGCAAATATCAGTCCTAAGCAAGGCCGCGGAGCGCCGAGCCTGGAAACGTGTAACGTACTCCGCAACGTCTTTATTGCTCGGCTACAGGATTAGTTGCCTGAAGTGAAGAGGAGGCCGGCCTGGGACATAAATAATACATGGCTGCAAGTACTCGGAAATGTAAGACGCGTTTTCTGCCGTGCTGGAGTCAACTAGTCAATGGAGGAAATGGAAGAGCGATCGCCGGATAAGCTCAGTGGATGAGGCCGTCTGGTCACAGCTGGGAAGACTCAAACGCAAAAGCAAAAAAAATGAATAATACCTTTTTTTGCCTGCGCACCCTGGATTCATTTTACACTGAAGAACAAAACATGTAACAGGCGCATAAGCCACAAGTTAAACAAGGTCCATAGGGGTCCATAAAAAGTCTTAAATGGAAAGGGAGAGTCCAACTTATGGCGCTTTTCCACTGCATGGCTTGCTTTGGTGCTTTTCCACTGCATGGAACGGATCGGTTTGGCTCGCTTTGGCGCTTTTCCCCTGCATGGTACGTGTTACAACGGTTCGGTACGGTTTGGTACGGCGGCGCTTTTCCACTACATGGTACGGCTCGCTTAAACAGTACCACCTCGGTTGTGGTTCCAAGCGTTCCGTACCTATACCATATCCCACAATCCTTTGCATGCAGCCTTGATTGTTTGTCACTACTAGCCACTGATTGGTCAGAAAATCGTTGTAATCCCACCCACTTACTACTTTAGTGGAAAAGCAAATGGAGCCGAGTAGAGCCTATACAGTGCCGAAAGGTGCCGACTCGTACCACGCAGTGGAAAAGCAAACCGAGCCGAGCTGGGCCAAGCAGTGCCGAGTGGAGCCGAGCCGGTACTTGCAGTGGAAAAGTGCCAATATAGGGCAGCCATCTAGAAACCAATGAGCCAGGGGTTCCACCAAGCTGAAGATAAGGAGAGAAAGAGGCGCCTATAAGTGTAGACTTTAAAACACATTTATTCAATAAAAGTATACACTCACATCTGTAAGTAAGCAAATTTGTGTAAAGGGACCCTCCTGGGGACTCCAAGATAGGTAGGTGGGGGATAAGGTCATCCGATCCGTGCTGCCATCCCCCGGGGACTAGTCTCCTCTTCACCGTAGCCGGCAAAGACGGCGGAGCAGGAGCGAAAGCGAGGCTCGGAGTCCGTCGATTAAGAACGAGGCTTGCTCAGCGGTCGTATTTGGATGACGTCACTGGGGATGCAACGCGTTTCTGAGCGCGCGTGCTGCCGAGGGGACTGCTGTGAAGACAGCACGCACGCTCAGAAACGCGTTGCATCCCCCAGTGATGTCATCCACATACGACCGCTGACCAAGCCTCGTTCTCAATCGACGGACTCTGAGCCTCGCTCTCGCTCCTGCTCTCGCTCGCCGCCTCCTGCGTCATTGCCAGCTACGGTGAAGGGGAGACTAGTCCCCGCCGGGATGGCAGCACGGATCGGATGACTTTATCCCCCACCTACCTATCTTGGAGTCCCCCAGGAGGGTCCCTTTACACGAATTTGCTTACTTACAGATGTGAGTGTATACTTTTATTGAATAAATGTGTTTTAAAGTCTACACTTAGAGATGCCTCTTTCTCTCCTTATCATTTTATACTGTGAATTTATTAATACAAAGTGAACCAAATTTACCCAAATTTTAAACAAAGTGAAGCAGCTGGTCTTGAGCCGTGATAGGCCAAACGAAGTGATAATGTGCATACTGCTATTTTATAGACCGCGCTCTCAACCACAGATTTTTAAATAATAATCGTTTTCTATTTTATAATAATGGGTGTGTAAAGAAAATTAGAAGAAATAATAACTTAGAAAAAAAGAATTGTCCATCAACACCAAAAGTTCCCCAAAAATGGTGACTTGATCGTTAATAAACTCAAACTCTTCCAAGGAACCGTGAACTGTGATAAAATGTTCATCCACCTGGGACCATCAAATAAAATGCCTACTCACCAGATGTAGGATTTTTAACACTTGTTCAGTCAATAAGAGGTCTCCCTCATGGCAATGGATACTTCCCACTATTGGCACTATTCCAGTGGAGCTCCAAGTTTTTAACCACTTTACCGCTACTCACTAGAGCTCTACTGCGGCAAAGTGGCTCGATAACGTCTGGCGACGTAGACCTACGTCGCCAGACATTACCCCCTCTCGGCGGCGCGTGCGTGCCGCCGGAGGCTCGCTCCCGCTGTTTTCAGTCACAGCGGGAGTCGGGCCAGGGGAGGAGCGGCGGTGATCACCGCCGCTCTTCCCCGATCGTTGGGGAATCGAGTGTGGAGATCCACCCGCTTGTGTAAACAAAGCGGGCGGATCTCCTAAGTGACAGGCAGGGACAGATTGCAGGGTTCAGCATAGCTGAACCTGCGATCTGTCCTTGTGTCACTCAGTCACCTCCCCCCACACACGTTAGTAAGCACCAGGCATACATTAACCCCTTGATCACCAATAAAAATGAACCCCTTCCCTGCCAGTGTCATTTTTACAGTAACAGTGCGTATTTATAGCACTGATTACTGTAGTAATGTCACTGGTACCCCCAAAAGTGTCAAAAATATCAGTCAAGGGTCCGATCTGTCCGCCGCAATGTCGCAGTCCCGCAAAAAAAATCACAGATCGCCGCCATTACTCGTTAAAAAAAAAAAACACCAAAAACGACAGAAATCTTTCCCTTAGTTATTAAACGCAATAACTTTTGCGCAAACCAATCAAAATAAGCTTATTGCGATTTTTTTTACCAAAAATATGTAGCAGAAAACAAATTGGCCTAAAATGATAAAAAATTTAGATTTTTAAATTTTTTGGGGGGGGAATTTCATATAAAAAAAATGTGAAAAATATTGTTATTTTTTCAAAATTGTTGCTTTTTTTTGTTTATAGCGCAAAAAGTAAAAATCGCACAGGTGATCAAATACCACCAAAAGAAAGCTCTGTTTGTGAGAAAAAAAGGACGTAAATTTCGTTTGGGTATGGCGTCGCACGACCGCGCAATTGTCAGTTAAAGTTGCACAGTGCCGAATCGCAAAAAGTGGCCCAGACGTAAGACAGCAAAATCCTCCGGTGGTAAAGTGGTTAAACATAAAGTAAGGGAAAGAACAGAAGACCCCTCATAGTGAAGTATTTTACCATTTAATGGTAGCACATATCGGTTAAAAACGCACAGGACCCCTTCTTTAGGCAGCAGTGACACAGAGGACACCTTTCTCAGGCACGCTCCCAATTGGTGCGAACAAGCCCTTAGGCTGGCCAGGTGTCGCTAGCAGGGCTCGGCGGTGTAGGAGTTAAAGACGCGGTACTTGTTGATGGGGACGGGTACAATATCCGCGTATGATCAATAAGAGGACGGGAAGAAGGATTGATTGGATGATGGATGGATCTGCTGGCTGGGTAATGTGATCCAATGCACACGTCCTTCATTAAGTAAATGTATTTGCATTGAGCTGCACGGCGTGTTCCTGTCACTCAGCTCTCTGTACATGGCGGGGGGGGGGGGATGGGATTTAAGTGTCGTATTAAAGTCGCCATCTGGGCGGTCCGGATTGACAATCCTCGCTCATTGAATTCTATAGCACGTTCCAGCCAGCGGGAAGGCTCTGTCACCGCGGGTGCCGCCAGGAATATGCGCAAGGAAGAGAGAGACCGGCGCTACTCGACTCCGCATGGGGAGAGCTGTCGTAGAATTTCATATTAACCCATCAATTTCAAATTATTCATATTCATTTGCATATGTTATTAATATAATTATTATTATCATCATTAAATATTAAGATATTTATTTTTATTATTATTATTATTTTATTATAGCATTAGTGGAATTATCATCAATATTATTATTAACCACTTCAGCCCTCGAAGGTTTTCTTTTTTTTTTTTTTTTTTTTTAAATATGGAACGATTCATGAATTTGCGTGTCATCCAAGGGCCATGCTAATCTTCTCTCTATCCTTCCAATTTTACTATATATCCTGCTGAAGCAAGGACAGCCCTGTAAATTTTTACCCCCTCAATGACCAGGCCATTTTTTGCGATTCGGCACTGCATTGCTTTAACCAGTTCCGGACCGCCCGCCGCAATTTTTACTGCGGCAGGCAGCCCCTCCTGTGAGAACCGGCGCAGTACTACGTCGGTCGCATGCCTGGTGCTAGGGGGCGAGCGCGCGCCACCGCCAGCGCACTCCCGTCCCCACTCGGCAGCGGGGATGCCGATGCATGGGGCCGCGATTGCAGCCGGCCACCCGCGATCGCTCCCCGCTGAGAGAGGACGGTCAGCTGTTGTAAACGCACAGACCGTTGTTCTCTCTGGAATAATCACAGAGTGCCTGTGTTCCTCCTATATAGAATCACAGGTCTCTATGGTCATTTCACTAGCCCCGCCCCCCACAGTTAGTAAACACTCTCCTAGGCTCACATTTAGTATTCAATAGTTTTTTATTGAGTTTAAACAAAACAGTACAATAGCAAAACATAGAAAAAGGAGGTAGCATACAGAAAAGTGCCACGCACCACCAACAGTGCTTGTCAGTACATGAATCATAACATTATTGGCAGCAAGGAAGTCAATAATAAACAGGTTTAACATCAAGATATATCAAGTCCCGAAACTGAGGTTCCCCGAAAGGAGGTACAGCTAGAGTCCAAAGGACCCACCAAGCCCAATAACAGACCGGCCAGCAGGGGCCCCGCCCCTCCCCAGACACCCCAAATGGGCATAAACTGTGTCCACGAACAGTGCATATTTTTAGCACTGATTACTGTAGTAATGTCACTGGTCCCCCCAAAAGTGTCAAAAATGTCAGTTAGGGGACCGATCTGTCCGCTGCAATGTCACAGTCCCGCTAAAAATCGCAGATCGCCGCCATTACTAGTAAAAAAAAAAACCAATATAAATGACATAAATCTTTGCCGTAGTTAGTAGACGCAATAACTTTAGCGCAAACCAATCAAAATATGCTTATTGGGATTTTGTTTACCAAAAATATGTAGCAGAATACAAATTGGCCCAAAAGGATGAAAAATTTTTATTTTTTTGGGGGGATGTTATATTGCAGAAAGTAAAAAATATTGTTTTTTTTTGTTTTTTTGTTTTTTTTTTTTAATTTTTACAGAATTGTCGCTCTTTTTTTGTTTATAGCGCAAAAAAATCAAAAATCTGTGTACAGAGTCGCACGACCGTGCAATTTTCTGTTAAAGTAACGCAGTGTCGAATCGCAAAATATGGCCTGGTCATTAAGGGGGCAAATCCTTCTGGTCCAGAACTGGTTAACTAACAATTGCACAGTTGTGCCACGCTGTACACAAATACAATTGATGTCCTGTTTTTTCCCACTAATAGAGCTTTCTTTTGGTGGTATTTGATCACCTCTGTGGTTTTTAGATTTTGTGCTATAAACAAAAAAAGAGCGACAATTCTGAAAAAAAATAAAATAAATAAAAATATTTGTTTTACTTTCTGCTATAAAACAAACTAAAAAAAAAACAAAAAAAAAACATTTTCTTAGTTTCTGTTATACAGTTTTTTTAAATCAGAAATTTCTCTTCTTCACTGATGTGCACTGATGAGGCTGCACTGATGGGTACTGATGAGGCTGTACTGATGGGCACTGATGAGGCTGCATTGATTGGCACTGATGAGGCTGCACTGATGGGCACTGATGAGGCTGCATTGATTGGCACTGATGAGGCTGCACTGATGGGCACTGATGAGGCTACATTGATTGGCACTGACGAGGCTGCACTGATGGGCACTGGTGAGGCTGCATTGATGGGCACTGATAGACTGCACTGATGGGCACTTATGAGGGTGCACTGATGGGCACTGATAGGCTGCACTGATGGGCAATGATGAGGCTGCACTAATGGGCACTCATAGACTGAGGCTGCACTGATGGGCACTGATAGGCTGCACTGATGGGCACTAATGAGGCTGCACTGATAGGCACTTATGAGGCTGCATTGATGGGCACTGATAGGCTGCACTGATGGGCACTGATGAGGCTGCACTAATGGGCATTGATGAGTCTGCACTAATGGGCACTGATAGGGTGCACTGATGGGCACTGATAGGCTGCAAATTGGTCTGCATGGCTTTCGTCCCAGAAGGAAGCCTCTTCTAAAGATGATGCACAAGAAAACCCACAAACAGCTTGCTGAAGTGTCATGGTCTGGGGTTGCATGAGTGCTGCCGCCACTGGGGAGCTACAGTTCATTGAGGGAACCATGAATGCCAACATGTACTGTGACATACTGAAGCAGAGCATGATCCCCTCCCTTCAGAGACTGGGCCGCATGGCAGTATTCCAACATGATAACGACCCCCAAACACACCTCCAAGACGACAACTGCCTTGCTAAAGAAGCTGAGGGTAAAGGTGATGGACTGGCCAAGCATGTCTCCAGACCTAAACCCTATTGAGCATCTGTGGGGCATCCTCAAACAGAAGGTGGAGGAGCGCAAGGTCTCTAACATCCACCAGCTCTGTGATGTCATCATGGAGGAGGGGAAGAGGAATGCAGTGGCAACCTGTGAAGCTCTGGTGAACTCCATGCCCAAGAGGGTTAAGGCAGTTCTGGAAAATAATGGCGGCCACACAAAATACTGACACTTTGGGCCCAATTCGGACATTTTCACTTAGGGGTGTACTCACTTTTGTTGCCAGCGGTTTAGACATTAATGGCTGTGTGTTGAGTTATTTTGAGGGGACAGCAAATTTACACTGTTATACAAGCTGTACACTCACTACTTTACATTGCAGCAAAGTGTCATTTCTTCAGTGTTGTCACATGAAAAGATAGAATAAAAATATTTTCTTTTTAAATGGGTGCTAGGTGGTGATTAGCAGTTCCATGACTTGTGGGGGATCTATTGTCACTGGGAGGGGTAGTATTCCTGGGGAAGGGGTGCATTGATTGTTGCTGGGGGGTACTACTGTTGTGAGAGGTCTATTGTTGCTGGCTGCTGGGGATCTGTTGTTGCTGAGGACATCTGCCTACTGGTGGAAGGAGTGTTTATTGTTGCTGGCTGCTGGAGCGATCTATTGTTACTGGGGGGTGTATTTTATATCTGAAGAGGCCTGTTGTTGCTGGGGAGCATCTGTTGTTGTTGGGGAGGTCTGTTTCTGCTTGGGGATCTAATGTTGCTGGGGGAAGGGGGGTCTATTGTTGCTGGGGAGGTCTGTTGTTACTGGGGGATGTATTTTGTACCTGAAGAGGTCCATTGTTGCTGGGGAGGATCTGTTGTTGCTGGAGGGTCTATTTTTGCTGGGTGATCTAATGTTGCCAGGGGAAAGGTGGGTCTATTGTTGCTGGGGAGGATCGATTGTTGCTGGAAAAATCTATTGTCGCTGGCGTGATCTATTGTTGCTGGACAGGTCTATTGTTGTTAGGGAGGTCTGTTGTTTCTAGGGGATCTGTTTTTGCTGGGGAGATTTATTGTTGCTGGGGAGATCTCTTGTTGCTGGGGAGGATCTATGGGTGGTGGGGAGGAGCTATTGTTTCTGTGGTTGAATATATTGTTGCTGGAGGGATCTGTTATTGTTGCTGAGGAGGATCTATTGTTGCTGGGGGGTCTATTATTGCTGGGGGCTCTACTGTTGCTAGGGATGATCTATTGTTGCTGGGGGGTCTACAATTGCTGGGGAAGGTCTACTGTTGCTGGGGGATCTATTATTGCTGGAGGGTGTCTATTGTTCCTGGCTTCGGGGATCTATTCTTTTGCATTTCTTTTTATGTTTAACAAACTTCATACAAATTACTTATCCCCGTAAAAAGATACTTAGTTATATATTATCTAAAAGGGGCAGCATTGGGTAGTGGGTAGGAACAGAGACAAGGGACGGTGCTCAGAGGCGGGTAGGGGGCAGAGACAGGGGGTGACTGGGAGGGGGGGGGGGTTACCTGCATCAATTCTCTGGGAAAAACAATTCTGACTGGCACTAGAACAGACTGTTTCACCCCATGCTATGTGTATCATTGTTGTATTCACCCGTCTGGCTGGAGTTACCCTTTAAATTTTCCGATCAGAGATCCCCCCCTCCAGCCTCCTCTCTCTCGTCATGTTTTAGCCTTTATGCCTGACTGGTGATAAGCTGGGCACTGAAATCACATTAACAGTTGGCATGGGAAGCAAGACGGGGATTAAGGTCGCTCGAGTCGCTCCAAAATTGTGGACAGAAGTTTTAGAAAAAGAAAAAATTGTGAGAGTAAAACGTCACTCCGGGAAATGGAGCTCCCCGACCTCCCAACCTCCTGGGCTCCCAACCTCCTGGGCTCCTAACCTCCTAGGCTCCCGACCTCCTGACTTCCTAGACTCCTGACCTCCCAGCTCCCGACCTCCTGGGCTCCCAACCTCCTAGGCTCCCAACCTCCTGACTTCCTGGGCTCCTGACCTTCCAGCTCCCAACCTCCTGACTTCCTGGGCTCCTGACCTTCCAGCTCCCAACCTCCTAGGCTCCCAACCTCCTGACTTCCTGGGCTCCTGACCTTCCAGCTCCTAACCTCCTGACTTCCTGGGCTCCTTACCTTCCAGCTCCCGACCTCCTGGGCTCCCAACCTCCTGGGCTCACAACCTCCTAGGCTCCCAACTTCCTAGGCTCCCATCCTCCTAGGTTCCCGCCCTCTTGACTTCCTGGGCTCCTGACCTCCCAGCTTCCAACCTCCTTGGCTCCTGACCTTCTGGGCTCCCGACTTTTTGACCTCCCGACCTTCTGGGCTCCCGACCTCCTAGGCTCCCAACCTCCTATGCTCCCGCCCTTCTGGACTCCCGACTTCCTGGTCTCCTGACCTCCCAGCTCCCGACCAACTGGGCTCCCAACCTCCTGGGCTCCCGAACTCCCAACCTCCTTGGCTCCCGACCTTCTGGGCTCCCAACTTTCTGGGCTCCCAACCTCCTGACTTCCTGAGCTCCTGACGTCCCAGCTCCTGACCTCCTGGGCTCCCGACCTCCCAACCTCCTTGGCTCCCGACTTCTTGACCTTCCAACCTCCTGGGCTCCTGACCTCCTAGGCTCCCAACCTTCTGGGCACCTGTACTATGCCTGCACACTCTCTGACCATCTCCTGTATCATGTCCGCACACTCTCTGACCATCTCCTGTATCATGTCCACACATTCTCTGACCATCTCCTGTATCATGTCCACACACTCTCTGACCATCTCCTGTATCATGTCCACACATTCTCTGACCATCTCCTGTATCATGTCCACACACTCTCTGACCATCTCCTGTATCATGTCCGCACACTCTCTGACCATCTCCTGTATCATGTCCACACATTCTCTGACCATCTCCTGTATCATGTCCGCACATTCTCTGACCATCTACTGTATCATGTCCGCACACTCTCTGACCATCTCCTGTATCATGTCCACACACTCTCTGACCATCTCCTGTATCATGTCCACACATTCTCTGACCATCTCCTGTATCATGTCCACACATTCTCTGACCATCTCCTGTATCATGTCCACACATTCTCTGACCATCTCCTGTATCATGTCCGCACACTCTCTGACCATCTCCTGTATCATGTCCACACTCTCTCTGACCATCTCCTGTATCATTTCCACACTCTCTCTGACCATCTCCTGTATCATGTCCGCACACTCTCTGACCATCTCCTGTATCATGTCCACACATTCTCTGACCGTCTCCTGTATCATATTTGTTTCGGATTATCGGAGCATTTTCACATTTACGCGTACTCGTTATCTATACTGGTATCGGTGCAACCCCAATTTTTTCACACACATTTTTAATGCATTTTGATGTGTTTTGCGTTTTTGGGAGGTGTCTGTTGTCATGTGGCAGGTGCCGGAAAGGCGTACTGATGGTCACTGATATGCTGCACTGTTGAGGCAGCACTGATGGACACTGATGAGGCTGCGCTGATAGGCACTGACATGTTGCACTGATGAGGCTGCACTGATGGGCACTGATAAGGCTGTGCTGATAGGCACTGATCTGCACTGATATGCTTCACTGATGAGGCAGCGCTCATGGGCACTGATAAAGCTGCACTGATGGGCACTGATAAAGCTGCACTGATGGGGACTGATGAGACTGCACTTATGGGCAATGATGCGGCTGTGCTGATGGGCACTGATGAGGCGGCACTGAAGGGCACTGATGAGGCTGCGCTGATGGGCACTCATATGCTGCACTGATGAGGCTGCACTGATGGGCACTGCTTAGGCTGCGCTGATGGGCACTCATATGCTGCACTGATGAGGCTGCACTGATGGGCACTGATGAGGCTGCGCTAATGGGCACTGATGAGGTGGCACTGATAGGCACTGACATGTGGCACTGATGAGGCTGCGCTGATGGGCACTCATATGCTGCACTGACGAGGCTGCACTGATGGGCACTGATGAGGCTGCGCTGATGGGCACTGATTAGGCTGCGCTGATGGGCACTGATAGGCACTGATATGCTGCACAGATGAGACTGCACTGATGGGCACTAATAAGGCTGCGCTGATGCACGAATGTTGCACTGATGAGGCTGCGCTGATGGGCACTGATAAGGCTGCACTGACAAGACTACACTGATGGGCACTGATATGCTGCACTGATGGGCACTAATGAGGCTGCACTGAGGGGCACGGATGAGGCGGCACTGATGGGTACTGATATGCTGCACTGATGAGGCTGCACTGATGGGCACTGATGAGACTGCACTGATGGGCACTAATAAGGCTGTGCTGATAGGCACGAATGAGGCGGCACTGATGGGCACTGATATGCTGCACTAATGAGGCTGCACTGATGGGCACTGATAAGGCTGCACTGACAAGACTACACTGATCTGCACTGATATGCTTCACTGATGAGGCAGCGCTCATGGGCACTGATAAAGCTGCACTGATGGGCACTGATAAAGCTGCACTGATGGGGACTGATGAGACTGCACTTATGGGCAATGATGCGGCTGTGCTGATGGGCACTGATGAGGCGGCACTGAAGGGCACTGATGAGGCTGCGCTGATGGGCACTCATATGCTGCACTGATGAGGCTGCACTGATGGGCACTGCTTAGGCTGCGCTGATGGGCACTCATATGCTGCACTGATGAGGCTGCACTGATGGGCACTGATGAGGCTGCGCTAATGGGCACTGATGAGGTGGCACTGATAGGCACTGACATGTGGCACTGATGAGGCTGCGCTGATGGGCACTCATATGCTGCACTGACGAGGCTGCACTGATGGGCACTGATGAGGCTGCGCTGATGGGCACTGATTAGGCTGCGCTGATGGGCACTGATAGGCACTGATATGCTGCACAGATGAGACTGCACTGATGGGCACTAATAAGGCTGCGCTGATGCACGAATGTTGCACTGATGAGGCTGCGCTGATGGGCACTGATAAGGCTGCACTGACAAGACTACACTGATGGGCACTGATATGCTGCACTGATGGGCACTAATGAGGCTGCACTGAGGGGCACGGATGAGGCGGCACTGATGGGTACTGATATGCTGCACTGATGAGGCTGCACTGATGGGCACTGATGAGACTGCACTGATGGGCACTAATAAGGCTGTGCTGATAGGCACGAATGAGGCGGCACTGATGGGCACTGATATGCTGCACTAATGAGGCTGCACTGATGGGCACTGATAAGGCTGCACTGACAAGACTACACTGATGGGCACTGATATGCTGCCCTGATGGGCACTAATGAGGCGGCACTGATAGGCACTGATATGCTGCACTGATGAGGCTGTGCTGATGGGCACGGATAAGGCTGCACTGATGGGCACTGATGAGGCTGCACTAATAAAGTTGTTGTTAATATTTTTTTTTGTAACCTAATTCTGCATAAAACATTTACAGTAACAGTGTCATTTCATGAGATAATTTACTAGGGTGTGTTCAGGGGCGGAATTAAGGGCGGGGCAGGGTAGGGGTCAGGTGGGGCAAATGGTGATGAGTAACTCTTAAGGCCTGGCTAGTAGCTCAGGACTTGAAATTCTGAGCCCTGGACCATGGGATGTGTAGTGCATAGAGCAGTGTACATGACCTCAACTCAACATGCACCACTCAGTCCAAACAAATGCAAATGAGGGGGAAAAGGAGAGGTTCCGGAACTCTCAGAGGAGGTTACAAAGAGGCAGAAAAACACAGTAAGAAAGGATTTAATGAAAAACAGATTGCAGGGCCAGTGGAAGATGTGTATGGATTTTTGTTTAGTGTCACTTTAAGCTCACAAGGAAATCATAAATCAGCAGTGGGATGATTCACCCGCATCTGCCTGAACTCTCCACAAATAAACATGGAATGAGAACTTCTCCCCTTCCTATAACTTCTGTCTATGTAGCAGAATGAAGAGTTCCTTCCATCGGCTGTCATCCAACAATTATACCACGGCAGACGTCACCCCGCCAATCACCCGACATTATTTCAAGTCATTAAGATCTGCTCTAATTAACATGCCGTTATACAGCCCGGGGGAGGGCGGGGGGGTTTTGGTGCACGCTAAGCGGGTCAGACTCGCGGGTTCCTCTTACGGCGCGGGGTTAATGGCGTAAATTTCAATCTGTGACTTAAAATGTATCTAAACCCAAACCCAACAATGTAACATATTGCCGTTTACAGTCATCCAATGTGATGGCTGCATTCGTTTTCTTTTTTCAGGCTTTTTCTTTATTTCCAGTTTATGATCCCACCACTTCCTGTCCCAAGGTGACAACGCTCGCTCACTGTACCGAACCCAGGGCCGCTGATAAGGCAGTACAGCCAGTCCTGTTGTACCGGGCCCGGCCCTATCAGCTTAACAGGGGGGCCCGGGCACCTTTACACTTCATTTCTGCAAAATAACAAACCGGGCATTCTAAAGCCCTGTAGGAGCAGAATTCTCATTATTATCAGATGCTTTGAAGGCTAGAGGAGAGATTTGGGGTCTCATAGACTGCAGATCTCTCCATAAAGAGGACCTGTCATTGCTCATTCTATTACATGTTCAAAGCTGGGACAGGGGAGGGGCCAGAGGTGGGGTCAAGGGCGGGTCAAAGGGCTGTACAGAGCCCCATTATTTCTAACTGCAGCCCTGACCGAACCTATGGAGGTGCACCATTGTCACCCTCCTGATCCGTACTGTGAACACCTCCCCCTCTCCACATCTCCTTTACCTATGGAGGAGGGGTTGTGTAGTTCCGGGAAGATCTCTGGGAAAGTTAAAAACATTATTTGAGATTTTAATTCGGCTCAAAAAATAAATGACAAGGACAATGCATTTCTATCAGGATCAACAGCTATGTTCTGTACTTGCAGAAAATGTTCTTAGCCTGAAAAGAGAAAACGAATGCAGCCGCCACATCTAAGGACCTGTAAGCTGCAATATATTACATTTTTTGATCTTAGGCTTAGATATACTCTAACCGCTTGCCAACTGTCAGCCGGCTGCCTCGGCTGTGCAAAACGGCGTAGTACTACGTCGGTTGCGCCTGTGGTGCTTGGGGGTGAGCAAGCGCTGCCGGCGGCGTGCTCCCACCCCCACTAGGCAGCGGGGAAGCCGATGCACGGGGACAGCGGCCGCAACTGCTGCCGGGCGCCCGCGATCGCTCCCCGCTAATGAGAGAAGAACGGTCAGCTGTTGTAAACACAGCAAACGGTTGTTCTCTCTAAAATGATCACAGAGCTCCTGTGATCCTTCTATATAGGATCAAAGGTCTCTATGATCATTTCACAAGTCCCTCCCAGATACAGTTAGAAAACACCCCCTAAGCTCACATATAACCCTTTTTATCACCCCTAGGTTAACCCCTTCCCTGCCAGTGTCATTAGTACAGTAACAGTGCATATTTTTAGCACCGATTACTGTCGTAATGTCACTGTTTCCCCCCAAAAGTGTAAAAAATGTCAGTTAGGTGTCTCTATTTGTGTACATTTTTTTTTAAAATACATTTCATTTGGGCACAGCATTGCATGACCGCGCAATTGCCAGTTAAAGTAGCGCAGTGCAGAATACTGAAAAATGGCCTGGTCATGAAGGGGGTGAAACCTTCCGGAGCTTAAGGGGTTTAAGGCCCTGCTTTCTGCATCTTTAGTGCCCTGTTTGAAAAATACACCAAAATTGCACCTTCCATTATAGGCAATCAAAATGCATCAAAAACACGCTATGTGTGCGTTTTCTTAGTCGCGAGTCACATTTTTTGCCAAGGATGAAAGTTCATGTAAAGCATATTATGCAGTGCATTACATTTTTAACCACTTGCTGACTGTATAACTTAGATATACGGCGGCAAAGTGGCACAGCTGTGTCAGATCATGTACCTAGTAGGGATGATCGAACGGTTCGGGTCGACCATCGGTTCGACCCGAACATTGACTGTTCGAGGTTCGGGCGAATTTAGAACTTTTTGCTGAAAAAGTTCGGAATTCGGCAACCAGAACCAACCAAAATTCAATGGGACAGGAAATGGGCTTTAAAAGCCCATGATTGGACCAGAACAATCAGTAAAAGCCAATTGAGGGGGCAGGAGAATGCTAGGAATGTGATTGGAGTGACTAGGGGGTCCCTAGGCCAATCATTAGTGAATACGCCCCCCAGTATATAAGATAGCCCCCGCCAAATTCCTAGCATTGTTATACTGGACATGGAAGAGAGTGGAAGCAGTTCTGTTAATTTTACTTTAAAAGTGTCATTTAGCATTTATTAGTGTGAGGAAAGGGATATCTAGTGTAGTTAGGGTACTATTTTACACTTTAGTTAGATGCAAAAATTTAGTTTCTGTAGGGAAAGTGTTAAGTGTCAGGGTGACCGTAATGTAGTGTAGGGTGAACTGACTCTGACTGCTATGGCAGGGTGACCAATCCCTTCCTTATCAGGGTGACCGCTATAGAGGAAAAAATCATTTCTCTCAAGTCACATTCGCTGCACTAATATGGCTTCTCGTCGGTCAGCCTACTTTTTGGCTGCAGGCGTTTATAGGGATTTTTTGAGCACATGTTTGGAGTCAGGCATGACATCTGAACATGTGTATAGGGGGTATATACACACACCCATGTATGTATATATACACCTGCACATATATAGGTGTGAAAGGAGCAGAAAACACTACTTGCGCTAATGAAATAATTAACACCAATATAGTTACGCTCCTATCACACCTATATATGTGTATGTGTAAAATACATATAAGTGTATGTGTATATATACCACTATACAGAAGTTCAGATGTTTTGCCTGCCTCCAAAGAACCCCAAAAAATGCCCAAAAAAACGCTAGCGCCAAAAAAAAAAAAAAAGCCCAGGTGTGTTGTTGCAGGCATTTTTTTGGGGTTTTTGGAGGCAGGCAAAACATCTGAACTTGTGTATAGTGGTATATATACACACATACTTATATGTATTTTACACTTACACATATATAGGTGTTATAGGAGCGGAGCCATATTAGTGTTAATTATTTCATTAGCGAAAGCATATATTTCTGCTACTATCACACCTATATATGTCTAGGTCTATATATACATATAAGTATGTGTGTATATATACCCGTATACAGAAGTTCAGATGTTTTGCCTGCCTCCAAAGAACCCAAAAAAATGCCAAAAAAAACGCTAGCGCCAAAAAAAAAAAAACGCCCAGGTGTGTTGTTGCAGGCATTTTTTGGGGGTTTTTGGAGGCAGGGAAAACATCTGAACTTGTGTATACGGGTATATATACACACATACTTATAGGTGTTATAGGAGCGGAGCCATATTAGTGTTAATTATTTCATTAACTCAAGCATACTGTATATTTCTGCTACTATCACACTTATATATGTCTACGTGTGTATATACATATAAGTATGTGTGTATATATACCCGTATACACAAGTTCAGATGTTTTGCCTGCTTCAAAAGACCCCAAAAAATGCCCAAAAAAACGCTTACTACTAAACCGGCAAGGTGTGAAAAGAGAGAAGCCACTATCCTGTTCTATAAGTGACCTAATACAAACAATCTTTTTTGTTATGGTTCTGGACATGCTACAGAGCTGAAACTTCACATGTACACTTTTTAGACCCCCCAGATACTAAATCCAAAATTTTTTTTATTTTATTTTTTTTTTTAATTTTTTCAATAATTGTCTCTCTATCAAAAATGACAATTTTTAAGAACTTTTTTTTGTGTGATTAATAGTCCCTGGGGTATGACCCAGAACCCTAGGCATTTTTTAGGGGCATTTATTGGGTTTTAGGGCTTCAAAATTGTGTTTTTTGATTACAGAAGTTCGGGTCCCATTGATTTCAATGGGGTTCTAAAATCCGGGCCGAACTTTCGGGAAGTTCGGATGTTCTGGCCGAACCGAACTTTTGAAAAGTTTGTTTATCCACCGGAGGCTCGGTCCCACGGTAGGAGCCCAGCGGCAGGTGCCAGCGGACATCAGATTCTTCAGTACAGAGGCAGAACAGCGATCTTCCTATATAAACAAGGCAGATCGCTGTTCTGTCAGTAAGGAAGGCTTTGATCCTGTGTTCCTGCAAAGCAGAGACACGGATCTTTGCCTTCCCCTAGTAAAAGCGCCTCCCCCACAGTACACAAACACTGGCTAGGCACACAGTTAACCATTTGATAGCTCCTGATGTTAAACCCCTTCCCAGCCAGTGTAATTTATACAGTGACAGTGCATATTTTTTAGCACTGATCACTGTAGTAGTGTCCAGAGCTGCTGTTAGAAATCACGGGGCCCCGTACAGCCTACCTAGCAGCCCCTCCCCCGAATATGTTGAGACAATATTTTCACAAAAAAATACACTAAAATCATAACTAGTGGACACAAACATAACAGAGAACCTGTGTGAATTAGCCCTCTTTAACCGGTTGCCGACCGCCGCGCGACTTTACTGCGGCGGTCAGCCCCGGCCAGGCAAAGTGACGTAGATCTACATCGCTTGCCTGTCACTTCCTTGTGAGCCAATTGCGGGCAAGCGCGCGCCCGCCGAGGTGCGCGCCCGCCGCGGCTCGTTCACAGGGAAGTCAGTGCGTGTGACCGGCGGACCCGATGTCCGCCGGTCACTCGCCGATCGTCGGTGCAGAGGGAGAAAGTCAGGCGGCTGATGTAAACAAGCCACCTGTCATTCTCTCCTGTGTAGAAACAGTGATCACACGGTTCTACTATGTAGGACCGTTGATCACTGTTCCTACACTAGTAGCCACAGCCAATCACAGTAAAAAGCACG